>NW_020693876.1:10787-20414 GCF_002925995.2 Terrapene triunguis
GGGGCTGTCAGGGGGTGGGGAGTGGTTGGATGGGGCGTGGGAGTCCCTGGTGTCTGTCTGGGGGTGGGGGTGTGGATAAGGGTTGGGGCAGTCAGGGGACAGGTAGTGGGTAGGTTCCTAGGGGGTCAGTTAGGATGGGGGGAAGGTCTCAGGAGGGGGCAGTCAGGGGACAAGGAATGGGGGGGAGGGTTGCGGGTTCTGAGGGGGGTGGGAAGTGGAAGGGAGTGGAAGGGGCAGGGGCGGGGCTAGGGCAGGACAGGATCGGGGCTAGAGCGGGGCTCCTCCCGTCCTCTTTTTTGATTGTTGAAATATGGTAACCCTAGTTTCACTCTGTACACATGTGCGCACACACACACATATATTTTCACTTGTGCACACAGTTCTGAATTCTGCAGCCTTCAGCTGACAAACAGGAGGCAAATTTTCTAAATTCAGCTCCCCGTGTCACTGGGTGGAAGGCCCTGGGTAAATAACAGGTTCAGTGCCATATCTTTCTGTTCTTCCTCGGACATCACTAGTCGATAACCCAATAGATCCATGGCATCCTTGCACACATTTTGCAACTTTGCTATTTTCTGGAAGGGCAGGTTCTTCCTCCAGGCCTGGGACACATTCACTGCATCTCTGGAGCCGATGTCAAAGACCTGCGTCCCCAGGCCTTTCCCATGAGTGATGTTGTACACCCACACCTCAAGTTTGGGTATGAGGTGGAGCTCTGCAAACTTATACATCTGTGCAGCCTTTGCCAGGGGATCGTTGACAATATCTTCATAGCGCACCAGCATGTAGCGGCCTTTGAGGAAGCTGGGAAGGGCCTGGCTGCCTTCAGTGTAAATCTGGATGTGACTTTTACAGATTTCCTGCATCACATTGTAGGGCCCCCTCTCCCCTTGGTTCTTCTGGGGCCCCACCACAATGTTATTGTCGTCTATCAGAGCAGCCAGTGTTTTCTCACGACTGTGGAACACAGCCCTGGGGTCGCGAACCAAGTGAATGATTTTGAGATTCAGGGAGGGGTCGGTGAGAAGGGGATAGAGAACTGTCAGATCAAAGAACCGGACCTCCTTGATGACTCTGTGGCTATAGGTCTTGCAAGCTTCCTCCACCTTGCTGAATGGGTACCTGCTGCAGAGGGTCTTGCAGGCGGTTTTGGAAATGATGTGGTTGCGCTGGAAGTGGTCACATGCAGGGGGGGAGCACAGGGCCCGGCTGGCCTCCCACTGAAATAGATCAGATTTATTCCTCTGCGTAGACATGTAGGCATCAAACACAGACATGTTGCACAGAAAGACAGACCTAATGAGGTCATGTGCTGCCATCTGTAAGGCTTTGGCCCTGTTCTGGTACATGGCTGTCCACACATGCCAGGCAGGCTCCATCAGGTAGAAGACATCAGGGTGCTGGCTGAAGAGCTGGCCAGTGAAGGAAGATCCTGACCGCCAGGAGGAGAGAATGAGGATGTGCACCTGAGCTGGCTTCTTTTCCTGGGGGGAATAGCTGCTGTGAAGCTGAGAGAGGAAGCAGATGAAAACAATGGACTGAACTGCCAGGACCACTATCACTATTCTCTTGTTTGACTTCAGCATGGTGGCTAAGAGCCTGAGGAGAGAGAGATGCCTTCAGATTGTTGGGTTAACAAACACCGTGGGAAGCCAGAACACTCAGGACTGGACCTCAGAGAAAACCGCAGCACCCCTGTTCTGGGGAAACAGAGCGCGGCCTTGCCAGCAATGACATTCTGGCAGCAAATTTGAATGGTCTCTGGTGAAAGCAGATAAAAGGGGCTGGGGGCCTGTTTGTGAGCCTACGCACTAGGAGAGAGTAGGATTGAATGCTATAGATGCCCACCTGTGCTGTAAGTCACTGCGGCATCTTGCTCCTAACCCTTCTCCAGAGAAAGGAAAGACACATTTTTTTCTCTTTTTGGAGTGGGCAAATCTACTGTGGGGGCTGCTGTGATCCAAGTTGCCAGGGCAATCAAAGACCTGGTGATATCAAGGGTAGTGACTCTGGGAAACGTGCAGGTCATAGTGGATGGCTTTGCTGTAATGGGATTCCCAAACTGTGGTGGGGCGATAGACGGAACCCATATCCCTATCTTGTCACCAGAGCATCAAGCCACTGAGTACATAAACCGCAAGGGGTACTTTTCAATGCTGCTGCAAGCCCTGGTGGATCACAAGGGACGTTTCACCAACATCAACGTGGGATGGCCGGGAAAGATACATGATGCTCGTGTCTTCAGGCACTTTGGTCTGTTTCGAAAGCTGGAGGAAGGGACTTTCTTCCCGGACCAGAAAATAACCGTTGGGGATGTTGAAATGCCTATCGTTATCCTTGGGGACCCAGCCTACCCCTTAATGCCATGGCTCATGAAGCCATACACAGGCAGCCTGGACAGGAGTCAGGACCTGTTCAACTATAGGCTGAGCAAGTGCCGAATGGTGGTGGAATGTGCATTTGGACGTTTAAAAGCGTGCTGGCACAGCTTACTGACTCGGATAGACCTCAGTGAAACCAATATCCCCATTGTTATTGCTGCTTGCTGTGCGCTCCACAATCTCTGTGAGAGCAAGGGGGAGACATTTATGGCGGGGTGGGAGGTTGAGGCAAATTGCCTGGCCGCTGATTACGCACAGCCAGACACCAGGGCAGTTAGAAGAGTACAGCAGGGTGCGGTGCGCATCAGAGAAGCTTTGAAAACGAGTTTTGTGACTGGCCAGGCTACGGTGTGAAACTTCTGTTTGTTTATCCTTGATGAACCTTCCGTCCCCCCCCCACCCCCTCCCTGGTTCACTCTACTTCCCTGTAAACCAACCACCCCACCCTCCCCTCCCCGCTTCGAGCACCGCTTGCAGAGGCAATAAAGTCATTGTTACTTCTCATTTATGCATTCTTTATTAATTCATCACACAACTAGGAGGATAATTGCCAAGGTAGCCCGGGATGGGTGGGGGAGGAGGGAAGGAAAAGGACACACTGCAGTTTAAAACTTTAAAACTTTAACACTTATTGAAGGCCAGCCTTCCAATGCTCGGGCAATCATCTGGGGTGGAGTGACTGGGTGGCCGGAGGCCCCCCACCGTGTTCTTGGGCGTCTGGGTGAGGAGGCAATGGGACTTGGGGAGGAGGGCTGTTGGTAACACAGGGGCTGTAGCAGCGGTCTCTGTTCCTGCTGCCTTTCCTGCAGCTCAACTATATGCTGGAGCATATCAGTTTGAAGCTCCAGCAGCCGGAGCATCGTCTCTTGCCTTCTGTCTGCAAGCTGACACCACTTATCCTCTTCAGCCCGCCACTTGCTCTGTTCAGCCCGCGATTCATCCCGCCACCTCTCCTCTCGTTCATATTGTGCTTTTTTGCACTCTGACATTGACTGCCTCCACGCATTCTGCTGTGCTCTTTCAGCGTGGGAGGACATCTGGAGCTCCGTGAACATATCATCCCAAGTCCGCCGTTTTCTCCTTCTAATCTTCGCTAGCCTCTGCAAAGGAGAAACATTTGCAGCTGGTGGAGGAGAAGGGAGAGGTGGTTAAAAAAGACTCATTTTAGAGAACAATGGGTACACTCTTTCACGTTAAATTTTGCTGTTCACATTACACAGCACATGTGCTTTCGTTGCAAGGTCGCATTTTTCCTCTTATATTGAGGGCCTGCCAGTTTGGTGTGAGAGATCACTCACGCAGTGCCAGGCAACAGAATTCGGCTTTCAGGCAGCCATGGTAAGCCATAGTCTTTTGGCTTTTTTAACCTTCATAACATGTGGGAATGGTTTCAAACAGCAGTGCCCTCATTTCCCATACCAAAGACCCATTGGGTTGGCCATTTAAAATGGGTTTGCAATGTAAAAGGAGGGGCTGGGGTTTCCGGGTTAACATGCAGCACAAACCCAACTACCCCCCCACACACACACACAGCCAATTCTCTGGGATGATCACTTCACCCCTCCCCCCCCACCGCGTGGCTAACAGCGGGGAACATTTCTGTTCAGCCGAGCAGGAACGGGCACCTCTGAATGTCCCCTTAATAAAATCACCCCATTTCAACCAGGTGACCGTGAATGATATCACTCTCCTGAGGATAACAAAGAGAGATAAGGAATGTATGTTGTCTGCATGCCAGCAAACACCAGGACCATACGCTGCCATGCTTTGTTATGCAGTGATTCCAGACTACGTGCTACTGGCCTGGCGTGGTAAAGTGTCCTACCATGGCGGACGGGATAAGGCAGCCCTCCCCAGAAACCTTTTGCAAAGGCTTTGGGAGTACATGGAGGAGAGCTTTCTGGAGATGTCCCTGGAGGATTTCCGCTCCATCCCCATACACGTTAACAGACTTTTCCAGTAGCTGTACTGGCCGCGATTGCCAGGGCAAATTAATCATTAATCATTAAACACGCTTGCTTTTAAACCATGTGTAATATTTACAAAGGTACACTCACCAGAGGTCCCTTGTGTGCCCTCAGGGTCTGGGAGCACGCCTTGGGTGAGTTCGGGGGTTACTGGTTCCAGGTCCAGGGTGATAAACATATCCTGGCTGTTGGGGAAACCGGTTTCTCCGCTTCCTTGCTGTGAGCTATCTTCATTGTCTTCATCATCATCATCATCTTCCGCGTACCCCGAACCCGCTTCCCTGTTGCGTGTTTCTCCATTGACGGAGTCAAAGCACACGGTTGGGGTAGTGGTGGCTGCACACCCTAGAATGGCATGCAGCTCCGCGTAGAAGTGGCATGTTTGCGGCTCTGCCCCAGACCTTCCGTTTCCCTCTCTGGCTTTGTGGTAGGCTTGCCTTAGCTCCTTAATTTTCATGCGGCACTGCTGTGTGTCCCTGTTATGGCCTCTGTCCTTCATGGCCTTTGAGACTTTTTCTAATATTTTGCCATTTCGTTTACTGCTACGGAGTTCATCTAGCACTGATTCGTCTCCCCATATGGCGAGCAGATCCCGTACTTCCCGTTCTATCCATGCTGGAGCTCTTTTGCGATCCTGGGACTCCATCATGGTTACCTGTGCTGATGAGCTCTGCGTGGTCACCTGTGCTCTCCACGCTGGGCAAACAGGAAATGAAATTCAAAAGTTCACGGGGCTTTTCCTGCCTACCAGGTCAGTGCATCTGAGTTGAGAATGCTGTCCAGAGCAGTCACAATGAAGCACTGTGGGATAGCTCCCGGAGGCCAATAACGTCGAATTCCGTCCACACTACCCCAAATCCGACCCGCAAAGGCCGATGTTAGCGCTAATCCCCTCGTCGGAGGTGGAGTAAAGAAACCGGTTTAAAGGGCCCTTTAAGTCAAAAGAAAGGGCTTCGTCGTATGGACGTGTCCAGGCTTAATTCGATTTAACGCTGCTAAAGTCGACCTAAACTCGTAGTGTAGGCCAGGCCTAAGTAATGTGGCTTATGTAAACCAGATGAAGGATCTGTTAGATAAATGGGTCAAAGGAAGGGATGTAATTAGCTTTGCAGGAACGTGTGATTTGGTTGTACAGGAGCAGTTCCTGACTATGACCCATTATGATATAAAACAGTGGCTATGGGATAAGAAAATGGACTCAGCAGAAAGTCTTGCTTCTTATGCTGATCAATATGAGCAGTCCCAGACCACCAGAGAGGCGGGGAAAATTGAAACCAAATGGGTGGAGGTAGCAGAGGGGAACAACCCTGGTCGCAGTTTATGAAGATTCCTGAAGGGACACCCCGAGACCACACCATACCACCGGGGCCAGCCCAAGGCCCCAACTACACCCCAAGGAAAACCCCAGACACCTTATCGTCCCACCACACCATTCTCCAGCAACCCACCTCGCCCCAGTGACCAGTCAGCTGGGCGATGTTTTAAATGTAATGAGCTGGGGCATGTGAAGGCCAGCTGCCCCCAAGAACCCCAACAGATTACAGTTCATTGCACTGGGGTCACATCAAAGGTCCTCAGGCCCAGATGCCTCCCAGATACCCTCAGAGCGAAGGGAAACTGTGAGTGTGGGCGGGAAGAAGGTTACAGCATGGAGGGACACTGGAGCACAGGTGTCAGCTATCCACCAATCCTTAGTGGACCCCAAATTCATCGACCCAGAGATCCAAGTGACGATTCAACCCTTCAAGTCAACCTCTTTTGACTTGCCTACAGCCAAGTTACCTGTCCAGTACAAGGGCTGGTCAGGCATGTGGACTTTTGCAGTCTAGGATGATTATCCCATTCCCATGCTGCGTGGGGAAGACTTGGCCAACCACGTGAAGCTAGCCAAGAGGGTGGGAATGGTCACCCGCAGCCAGACTAAGCAAGCTGTCACACCTAGCTCCGTTCCTGTGCCTTCTACAAGGGCCCAGTCTATGTTAATAGGAAGGCTCTGGAAATTTCTAGGGGAAACGTACAACACTGAATGAACTTGATTCTGTCAAAGAAATGCCACTGTAGCAGGCGGCCGTTAGGCTGTGGGTGTGCTGAGACCACTGCCTATCAGGCCGATCATACTGTCTAATTGCTTCCTTGTGTTCCCAAGACACTCCAGCAGGGCCGGCTCCAGGCACCAGCCCACCAAGCTTGTGCTTGGGGCGGCACCTGGAGGGGGGCGGCGCGGCGCTCCGGCCGCCGGGGAGAGCGGGGCCACAGCCGGGCTCGCTGCCCTGCCCCCTGCGCTCTGGCCGCCGGGGGGAGAGCCGAGCCCCCACCGGGGCTCACCGCCCTCCTCCCAGGGGTCCGGCCGCCCTCTCCCCCGGCGCCCTCCCCCCGGGCGCCAGGGGGAGAGCAGAGCCCCCGCCGGGGCTCGCCGCCCTCCCCCCAGGGCTCCGACCGCCCTCCCCCCCCTGTGGGGGGGGGACCGCCGGAGGCTTTTTTGCCTGGGGCGGCAAAAAAGCCAGAGCCGGCCCTGCACTCCAACTCTCGTCTGATACTAAGCTATTTGGGGCAAGGACCGTCTTTGTTCTGTTTGTATGGCGCCTGCCTCAAAGGACTCCTGTCCATGATGGGAATTCCTAGGTGCTCTGGTAATTCGGATAATAAAATTAATAAGTGAACACAGTGAAAACATAACCCCAGAAAGACTCTGTACCAAACACAGGCTGGGAACTGTGGGACAGGCACCTAGAAGGCAGCATAACTGTGCCACTGCAGGCATGGGGCAAAAATAACTCCCGAACAGCCTGGCCAGTGCGCACACTCTCACGCCCAGGCTCTCTCACCAGCTTGGTTGCTGACAGCTCAGTTTGTTAGTGGAGCTGTGTCCTGTGACACTTTCTGGGCTGGGCTACACAAATATTTTCCTAGCCTTCCCCACTTTTGCACTAGCGCTGGTGCAGTTCCAGCTGTGCTAGCAGCGTGGACCCCCTAGCTACTGTGTCTTTTCAAGGCACAAGCAGCCGCTGGCATTTTTACCACAATGTTGTCCAGGCTTCCTCTGAGCAGGGTTAGATGACAGAATATTAAAAGTGGCAGCACCCTGTCTACACTAGTTCTCCCACAGCTACCACCACCAGTGGGAAGTGTTAAGAAAAAGGCTCTAAGTCGCTAGCCAGGGAGACCTGCAGGAACAGAAACTGCTCCCAAAATCTGGCTCATCTGCTTCTGCCCTTGTAATGTAACAACTCTTAGCACTTTGCTAACACATTACATTACAAACATTAACTTGTAACATGGGGATTTAGGGCTGACCACAACCAGCTAACACATTTGTAAATAACCAGGTGCTGAGTCGTATTTAATACACGTCAATAACCCACATTCACTAGCACTTTTAAAACACAATTAATTTCCCCAGTCTAGCCAATCCACCCCCCCCACCCTTACAGTTTCTCTCTGTGCAGACACACACACTTGCTCCCTTACCCACATATAAATATACACACTCCCCTGTGCACGTACACACTCATGCACACTCAGACCTGTAATGTGCACACTTTCACTCATACACTGTTTCTCACACACTGATTTGGCTCTTACCTGTGCCTGCGACCTGCTCTCTCCCCGTGTTAAGGGTCTTCTCTCACTGGATTTGCATAGGCATTTTATAGCCCTAAGTCATTGTGCTCTCCTAAACCCCACCTTCTAGGATTAGCTGCAAAGGATGGAAAGAAGTAGTCACTCCCTGGGCGCAGGGATGGTAGAATCCAACTGTGACGCAGGCAGACCAGGTGCCAGTTCAGACCAAAGTCCTCATGTCTCAACTAAACTCTGCCAAATCCAGGGCTGGGATCAGCGTGGCTCACCTGGGTATTAGCATAGTAAAAACAGATATTAGAATTATAAAAATGCGTTTCGTGTTTAGACTTTAACTGAAAGCTTGTGCGTTGCTGCCGGCATTAATCTCACTTACACCATCTGTGTCCCATATTGTAAGGGGCTATTTGAGCAGTTGTGTTGTGAGCCTCTTGTGACTGTGTAAATCACCCGAAGGGAGAGAGACATTAATTAGGGTGAAGTGCTGAGCTTCAGCAGAAGGTGTTACAGCCTTCCCAACAGGAAAGGTCCAGACACACCAGACTATTGTGGGATGTTAAAGAGGACAAAAGACTTTGTTTTTCTGCTCTCCCCCATGAAGATGAGTCATGCAAGTGGACGCCTCCCATCAGCTGAGTTTGCAGCTCAGGACACATGGCAGGAGGGGGATCAAACCCCAAACTAAAGGAACTCGATATCTCTATGCTGCTTGGACTCTGGGAGAAAGGTTTCTAAGCATAATCAAGAGCAGTGGTGGGCAACCTGCGGTCCATCAGGGTAATCTGCTGGCGGGCCGCCAGACAGTTTGTTTACATTTGCACAGCCGCCCGCAGTGGTTCGCTGTTCCCGGCCAATTTGAGCTGTGGGAAACAGTGGCCAGCATGTCCCTGTGGCCCGCGCCGCTTCCCGCAGCTCCCATTGGCCGGGAACGGTGAACCGCAGCCACTGGGCGCTGCGGGCGGCTATGCAAATGTAACCAACTGTCTGGCAGCCCACCAGCGGATTACCCTGACGGGCCATGTGTGACCTGTAGGCTGCAGGTTGCCCACCACTGATCAAGACATTCCCCAGGTGCTTAGGCTGGCGTAGCCCTAAGGACATATGGACCTTGCTGATTTTAGAATCTTCGATTGCCTTTTGAAACTGAAGATCGTAACGTGTGTGCATCTCTGCTGACCCTGCTTTAACCTTGTAAATAACCCTCTCATTTCCTTTGCCGGTTTAATAAAGCTTCATATAGCTTATGACAGGATTGGCTGCAGGCTCTGTCTTTGGTGTGAGATCCGAGGTGCAACTGACCTGGAGTAAGTGACTGATCCTTTGTGACTGGCAGTAGCTTGAATATTGCTGTGATTCTTGGTGGAAGGGACCAGCCGTCCCAAAGGAGTGCCCAGGGGGACTGTCTGTGACCCCATGGTAAGGCTGTGCTGGTGCCTGAGGAGGTCACACTTGATACTTGGTTGGTGAAAATTAAGCACAGACCTCGTAGCCAGTTTCAGGGGTAGGGGGGGTGCCCTGATTCCTGACAGGCTGCCCTGAGGCTGGGACCCACACTCTGGAGTCACTCAGGCAGCATCACACCAACACCACGAGCATTGAGATTGTCACAAGCTGACAAGAGCCAGGAAATTCCCAGTGAACACTTTGCTGAATGACCCACTGCTGTGCCAAATGAGGGGGCAGGCGGCCTGTTGGGGCTG
>NW_020693877.1:0-5060 GCF_002925995.2 Terrapene triunguis
AGATTCCACAACCTCCCTAGGCAATTTATTCCAGTGTTTAACCACCCTGACAGTTAGGAACTTTTTCCTAATGTCCAACCTAGACCTCCCTTGCTGCAGTTTAAGCCCATTGCTTCTTGTTCTATCCTCAGAGGCTAAGGTGAACAAGTTTTCTCCATCCTCCTTATGACACCCTTTTAGATACCTGAAAACTGCTATCATGTCCCCTCTCAGTCTTCACTTTTCCAAACTAAACAAACCCAATTCTTTCAGCCTTCCTTCATAGGTCATGTTCTCAAGACCTTTAATCATTCTTGTTGCTCTTCTCTGGACCCTTTCCAATTTCTCCACATCTTTCTTGAAATGCGGTGCCCAGAACTGGACACAATACTCCAGCTGAGGCCTAACCAGAGCAGAGTAGAGCGGAAGAATGACTTCTCGTGTCTTGCTCACAACACACCTGTTAATACATCCCAGAATCACGTTTGCTTTTTTTGCAACAGCATCACACTGTTGACTCATATTTAGCTTGTGGTCCACTATAACCCCTAGATCCCTTTCTGCCGTACTCCTTCCTAGACAGTCTCTTCCCATTCTGTATGTGTGAAACTGATTTTTTCTTCCTAAGTGGAGCACTTTGCATTTGTCTTTGTTAAACTTCATCCTGTTTAACTCAGACCATTTCTCCAATTTGTCCAGATCATTTTGAATTATGACCCTGTCCTCCAAAGCAGTTGCAATCCCTCCCAGTTTGGTATCATCTGCAAACTTAATAATCGTACTTTCTATACCAATATCTAAGTCGTTAATGAAGATATTGAACAGAGCCGGTCCCAAAACAGACCCCTGCGGAACCCCACTCGTTATGCCTTTCCAGCAGGATTGGGAACCATTAATAACAACTCTCTGAGTACGGTTATCCAGCCAGTTATGCACCCACCTTATAGTAGCCCCATCTAAATTGTATTTGCCTAGTTTGTCGATAAGAATATCATGCGAGACCGTATCAAATGCCTTACTGAAGTCTAGGTATACCACATCCACAGCTTCTCCCTTATCCACAAGACTCGTTATCCTATCGAAGAAAGCTATCAGATTGGTTTGACACGATTTGTTCTTTACAAATCCATGCTGGCTGTTCCCTATCACCTTACCACCTTCCAAGTGTTTGCAGATGATTTCCTTAATTACTTGCTCCATTATCTTCCCTGGCACAGAAGTTAAACTAACTGGTCTGTAGTTTCCTGGGTTGTTTTTATTTCCCTTTTTATAGATGGGCACTATATTTGCCCTTTTCCAGTCTTCTGGAATCTCTCCCGTCTCCCATGATTTTCCAAAGATAATAGCTAGAGGCTCAGATACCTCCTCTATTAGCTCCTTGAGTATTCTAGGATGCATTTCATCAGGCCCTGGTGACTTGTAGGCATCTAACTTTTCTAAGTGATTTTTAACTTGTTCTTTTTTTATTTTATCTGCTAAACCTACCCCCTTCCCATTAGCATTCACTAGGTTAGGCATTCCTTCAGACTTCTCGGTGAAGACCGAAACAAAGAAGTCATTAAGCATCTCTGCCATTTCCAAGTTTCCTGTTACTGTTTCTCCCTCTTCACTAAGCAGTGGGCCTACCCTGTCTTTGGTCTTCCTCTTGCTTCTAATGTATTGATAAAAAGTCTTCTTGTTCCCCTTTATTCCCTTAGCTAGTTTGAGCTCATTTTGTGCCTTTGCCTTTCTAATCTTGCCCCTGCATTCCTGTGTTGTTTGCCTATATTCATCCTTTGTAATCTGTCCTAGTTTCCATTTTTTATATGACTCCTTTTTATTTTTTAGATCATGCAAGATCTCGTGGTTAAGCCAAGGTGGTCTTTTGCCACATTTTCTATCTTTCCTAACCAGCGGAATAGCTTGCTTTTGGGCCCTTAATAGTGTCCCCTTGAAAAACTGCCAACTCTCCTCAGTTGTTTTTCCCCTCAGTCTTGATTCCCATGGGACCTTACCTATCAGCTCTCTGAGCTTACCAAAATCCGCCTTCCTGAAATCCATTGTCTCTATTTTGCTGTTCTCCCTTCTACCCTTCCTTAGAATTGCAAACTCTATGATTTCATGATCACTTTCACCCAAGCTGCCTTCTACTTTCAAATTCTCAACGAGTTCCTCCCTATTTGTTAAAATCAAGTCTAGAACAGCTTCACCCCTAGTAGCTTTTTCAACCTTCTGAAATAAAAAGTTGTCTGCAATGCAGTCCAAGAATTTGTTGGATAGTCTGTGCCCCGCTGTGTTATTTTCCCAACATATATCCGGATAGTTGAAGTCCCCCATCACCACCAAATCTTGGGCTTTGGATGATTTTGTTAGTTGTTTAAAAAAAGCCTCATCCACCTCTTCCACCTGGTTAGGTGGCCTGTAGTAGACTCCTAGCATGACATCACCCTTGTTTTTTACCCCTTTTAGCCTAACCCAGAGACTCTCAACACTTCCGTCTCCTATGTCCATCTCTACCTCAGTCCAAGTGTGTACATTTTTAATATATAAGGCAACACCTCCTCCCTTTTTCCCCTGTCTATCCTTCCTGAGCAAGCTGTATCCATCCACACCAACATTCCAATCATGTGTATTATCCCACCAAGTTTCAGTGATGCCAACAATGTCATAGTTGTATTTATTTATTAGCACTTCCAGTTCTTCCTGCTTATTACCCATACTTCTCGCATTTGTATATAGGCATCTAAGATACTGGTTTGATCTTTCCTCCCGGTTTTGTCCTGACCCTCCTTTCTCTCTGCCAATATAGCCCACACTCCCTCTCGTCTCCGACCCATCTCCCAGGTCTCCATGTTCCTCACTTACCTGCGGGCTTTGCTCACCTGTCCCCGTCAAACCTAGTTTAAAGCCCTCCTCACTAGGTTAGCCAGTCTGTGCCCAAATAGGGTCTTTCCCCTCCTCGAAAGGTGAACACCATCTCTGCCTAGCAGTCCTTCCTCAAATAGCATCCCGTGGTCTAGGAAGCCAAAGCCCTCCTGGCGACACCATCTTCGCAGCCAGGCATTCACCTCCATGATGCATCTGTCTCTGCCCGGGCCCCTACCTTTGACAGGAAGAATCGAAGAGAATACCACCTGCGCTCCAAACTCCTTCACCCGTACACCCAGAGCCCTGTAGTCACTCTTGATCCGCTCAGTGTCACACCGCGCAGTATCATTTGTGCCCACATGGATGAGTAGCATGGGGTAGTAGTCAGAGGGCTGGATAATCCTCGACAATGCCTCCGTAACGTCTCGGATACGGGCTCCCGGCAGGCAGCATACCTCCCGAGATGAAATGTCAGGGCGACAGATGGGCGCCTCCGTCCCCCTCAGCAGAGAGTCTCCGACCACCACTACCCTACGTTTCCTATTCGCAGTGGTGGCAGCAGACCTCCCAGCCTTAGGGGTACGAGGCTTCTCCTCCTTTACTGTAGGGGGTGATGCCTTCTTTCCTGTATCAAGAAGAGCATAACGGTTACCTATTACCACAGCGGGAGGGTTCGGAGCAGGGGTGGAGCACTGCCTGCTGCCAGAAGTAACCAGCTGCCAGTGTCCACCCTGAGCCATCTCCTCCTCCACCAGTGGTGTATTAGCAGTCCTGTGTCCTGGGACAGCTACCTCAGCTGTCTCCACATGGACACTGTCCAGGAATTGCTCGTGGATTCGGATGCTTCTCAACCTAGCCACCTCCTCCTGTAGCTCTCCCACCTGCTGCCTGAGAGATTCCACCAGCAGGCACCTTTCACATTGGATGGTCCCCCCAGCCTGGATATCAGTAAGTGGAAATTGCAAGTTACAGTCTCTGCAAAACCACACCAGGATCTGGGTAGAAGCATCCATGCTCAGGCGCTCTGTCTGGCTACAGGCGCAGGTGGAGGAGACAGAAGCAGTGCTGGCACAGGTGTTGCGGGTCTTCCTAACCATCGTAAGCCTCCCTCTGTCAAACTCCCGTCTGCAGCCCCCTGTCCGCCCAAAAGGGTGCTGTATTGCTCCTCCTTCACCTGGAGAACTCCCTTGCGAAACTCCCTGTTAGCAGCCCCTGTTCGCAAAAGCTCCCTGGTCGCTTGTGCGCTGCTTTAGAGATTCTTTGGTCTCAAGATTTCTCCTGTAACTAATGCCATAAATGTGAACTGCTTATATATGAAAATGGCTTAAAGGGATACACAGTAACCCCAAGGTCTCAATCTTCAGCTGCTTCAAGGAAGTGCTCCTTTGTGGTTCCTTGATACTGGAGCCATTATGAACTAGAACTGACTAGCTGTGGTTCCAAAGGGCCATCTGGGAACTGCCCGAGCCCAGTGCACTTGCCTATGCCCCTTCCCTTCATGTGAGGAATCCGCAATTGGGGAAACCTGCCTGCTTACCAGCCTCTTTGTGCCACTAGAGCAGGGGTCAGGATAGAGTACAATATTAATTTTGGAGCTTTCAGACTCATAATTTCATGGACAGATTAAGGCAAGGCAAGGCCGTTGGGGCACCCCAGGGCTTCACCCCTGCAGTTCCACTCCCATGCTGCCATCTTCTTGGCCAATACAAGAGGGATTGAATCAGGGACCTCCAGAGCTAAACACGGCTACAGCTTGAGCTAAAGAGCCACAGCTCCTTAGCTGGGGCCATAACAGACTCATATCCTGTATGGATCGGGCACTGAGGGCGACCTGTAACACTTATCCACCAGTGGGTTACACAAGCTTCCTCGCACACCCTCTCTAGTCAGTGTAACTCATCCTTGGCGCGTGTCAGGGGAAGAACAGAGTTCGGGCTCCATGCCAGCCCCATCTTTGGACTCTGTTGAGACTGCGGACCAGGGAGCTGGTTAGTGATGATTATCATGGTGTAATCTGTGACGTAGAACTTTGTTCTCTAAGAACTGCCCTGAGATCCATCACTCAGTTCCCACGGGCCACTAAGCAGCCATCAGATACTGCAAGTCACTTCGTTCCATTTCTTATGGTGTCATTAAAAAGGCAGTATTGAGTTTGCTGTCTGGTATGTCCACATGGAGAATAATACCGTGTCCAGTATATCTAGAATCCGTGGCTGTAAAAGCATTACAAGAGC
>NW_020693878.1:0-3311 GCF_002925995.2 Terrapene triunguis
GGGGGCAAGGAGTCCAGGAAAGCTGGCTGTCTTTTAAAGAAGCCTTATTAAGGGCGCAGGAACAAACCATCCCGATGTGCAGAAAGAATAGCAAATATGGCAGGCGACCAGCTTGGCTTAAGAGTGAAATCTTCAGTGAACTTAAACACAAAAAGGAAGCTTACAAGAAGTGGAAACTTGGACAGATGACTAGGGAGGAGTATAAAAATATTGCTCAAGCATGCAGGGCTGTAATCAGAAAAGCCAAAACACAACTGGAGTTGCAGCTAGCAAGGGATGTGAAGGGTAACAAGAAGGGTCTCTACATGTAAGTTAGCAACAAGAAAAAGGTCAGGGAAAGTGTGGGACCCTTAATGAATGGGGGAGGAAACCTAGTGACAGATGATGTGGAAAAAGCTGAAGTACTCAATGCTTTTTTTGCCTCGGTCTTCACAGACAAGGTCAGCTCCCACCTGCTGTCCTGGGCAACACAGTATGGGGAGGAGGTGAGCAGCCGCGAGTGGTGAAAGAACACGTTAAGGACTATTTAGAAAAGCTGGACATGCACAAGTCCATGGGTCCAGATCTAATGCATCCGAGGGTGCTGAGGGAATTGGCTGATGTGATTGCAGAGCCATTGGCCATTATCTTTGAAAACTCATGGCGATCGGGGGAGGTCCCAGACGATTGGAAAAAGGCAATGGAAGAAGGAGCCTCACCTCAGTCCCTGGAAAAATCATGGAGCAGGTCCTCAAGTAAACCATTTTGAAGCACTTGGAGGAGAGGAAGGTGATCAGAATCAGTCAACGTGGATTCACCAAGGGCAAGTCATGCATATTGGGCTGCATTAGTAGGAGTATTGCCAGCAGATTGAGGGAAGTGATTATTCCCCTCTATTCTGCACTGGTGGGCCACATCTGGAGTATTGCGTCCAGTTTTGGGCCCCCCACTACAGAAAGGATGTGGACAAATTGGAGAGAGTCCAGCGGAGGGCAACGAAAATGATTAGGGGGCTGGGGCACATGATTTATGAGGCGAGGCTGAGGGAACTGGGCTTATTTAGTTTGCAGAAGAGAAGAGTGAGGGGGGGATTTGATAGCAGCCTTCAACTACCTGAAGGGGGGTTCCAAAGAGAATGGAGCTCGGCTGTTCTCAGTGGTGGCAGATGACAGAACCAGGAGCAATGGTCTCAAGTTGCAATGGGGGAAGTCTAGGTTGGATATTAGGAAACACTATTTCACTAGAAGGGTGGTGAAGCACTGGAATGGGTTGCCTAGAGAGGTGGTGGAATCTCCATCCTTAGAGGTTTTTAAGGCCTGGCTTGACAAAGTCCTGGCTGGGATGATTTAGTTGGTGTTGGTCCTGCTTTGAGTAGGGGGTTGGACTAGATGACCTCCTGAGGTCTCTTCCAATCCTAATCTTCTATGCTTCTAAGATTCTATGACCAACTAGAATGAAACAAAACAATATAAAATTAACATGGCACACATTAAATGGATTAAAAACTGGCTAGCTGATAGGTCTCAAAATGTAACTGTAAACAGGGAATCATCAATGAGCAGCAGTGTTTCTAGCGGGATCTCACTAGGTTCAGGTCTTGGCCATATGCTCCTTAACGTTTTTATCAGTGACCTGGAAGAAAACATAAAATCATCACCGATAAAGTTTGCAAATGACACATATATTGGGGGAGTGGTAAATAATGAAGGGGACAGGTCACGGAGACAGAGCGATCTGGATCAGCTGATAAACGGGGTGCAAGCAACAATATGCGTTTTAATATGGCTGAATGTAAATGTATTCATCTAGGAACAAAGAATGCAAGAGAAGGTTAAGGGAGGATGATCACAGACTGTAGATATCTACATGGGGAACAAATATTTAATAATGGGCTCTTCAGTCTAGCAGAGGAAGGTCCAACACGATTTAGACTGGAACTAAGATACACATTTTTAACAGTGAGAGTAATGAAGCGTTGGAACAATTTACAATGGGTTGTTGTGGATTCTCCATCATGGACAATTTTTGACTCAAGATTGGGTGTTTTTGTAAACAATCTTCTCAAGGAATTATTCTGGGGATGTTCTCTGCCCTGTGCTATGCAGGAGGTCAGACCAGATGATGAAAGTGGTCCCTTCTGGCCTTGGGATCTATAAATCTACGAGCTTCCCCTTCAGTCTGCCCTGATGTCACCAAGCATGCCAGAGTCATGATCCTGTCAGAGACTTGCCCCCACCCATCAGCCTGGGCAGTGGAGCTCCCTTCCCTTGCAGAGACCCCCCCATGCCCCAGCCTGGCCTGTGGCGCCCCTCCCTCTACAGAGAGCCCCAGTCTCTTAGTCTGGCCTATGGGGCCCCTCTGTGTTCCCCATCCCCTGGTGACCTATTATCTGCCCTGCAGGCGGCGCCCCCCTGCGGCTCGTGGGGGGCCCCCACAGCTGCGCAGGGCGTCTGGAGGTGCTTCACGGGAGCCAGTGGGGCTCGGTGTGTGATGACGGATGGGGGCTGCTGGAGGGCGCTGTGGTGTGCCGGGAGCTGGGCTGTGGCGCAGTTCAGGCTGCCCCCGGGGGGGCACATTTTGGAACTGGCACTGGCCCCATCTGGCTGGATGACGTGGGCTGCAGTGGGAAGGAGATGTCCCTGAGGCAGTGCCGGGCACGGCCCTGGGGGCGCACCAACTGCCAGCACGACGAGGACGCCAGCGTCATCTGCACAGGTACCCCCCAGAGCTATCCCCCCACAGGAACTACCTACCCGCCTAGGACCAACTACCCCACAGAGCCACCCCTCCCACAGAGCTACGCCCCACGCCAAACTACCTGCTTCCCCAGTTACACCTCCCCCCCCCGAGCTACCTACCACCCTGACAAACTACTCCCCAGAGCTACCCCTCCCACAGAGCTACCTCCCCCGCAACAAACTACTGCCCAGAACTACCTCTTCCCCAGAGCTACGTCCCACGCCGAACTACCTACTTCCCCAGAGTTATCTCCCCCCAGAACTACCTCCCCCCAACAAACTACTCCCCAGAACTACCTCCCTCCCCCCAGAACTACCTCCCCCCAACAAACTACTGCCCAGAACTACCTCCCGCCCCAGAGCTACGCCCCACGCCGACCTACCTACTTCCCCAGAGTTACCTCCCCCCAGAACTACCTACCCGCGTAGGACCAACTACTCCCCAGAGCTACCCCTCCTCCAGAGCTACCTCCCCCCCAAGAAACTACTCCCCAGAATTACCTCCCTTCCAGAGCTACACCCCACCCCAAACTACCTCCCAGCTATCCCTCCCCCCAGAACTACCTACCCCCCAACAAACTACTCCCCAGAACT
>NW_020693878.1:3321-3734 GCF_002925995.2 Terrapene triunguis
AGAACTACCTACCCCCCAACAAACTACTCCCCAGAACTACCTCCCCCTCAGAGTTACGTCCCACGCCAAAATACCTACTTCCCCAGAGTTACCTTCCCCCAGAACTACCTCGCCCCAACAAACTACTCCCCAGAGCTACCCCTCAGAGCTACCCCTCCCCCAGAACTATCCCCCCAGAGCTACCTACCCCAAGACAAACTGCTCACCAGAACTACCTACCTCCTCAGAGCTACCTCCCTCTGACCTACTACCCCCCAGAGCTACCTCCCCACCCAGAACTACCTACCCCCGACCTACTACCTCCCAGAGCTACCTCCTGCCCAGAGCTACTTCTCTCCGAGGACCAACTATCCCACCAAGCTACCTTCCCTCCAAAGCTACCTCAGCCCCGAACTACCTATCTCACTGAGCTA
>NW_020693878.1:3744-12374 GCF_002925995.2 Terrapene triunguis
CTATCTCACTGAGCTACCTCCTGCCCAGAACTACTGACCCCCCCACCAACTACCCCCCAAAGCTACCTTCCCCCCTCGAACTACCTACCTCACCGAGCTACCTTCCGCCCAGAGCTACCTCCCCCCCAGAACTACCTACCCCAGACCTACTACCCCCCAGAACTATCTCCCCCTGGCAAACTACCCCCCAGAGCTACCTCCCACCCAGAGCTACTTCCCCACCCAGAGCTACCTCTCCCCCAGGACCAACTATCCCACCGAGCTACCTTCCCCCCAAAGCTACCTCCCCCCCCCGAACTATCTACCTCACCGAGCTACCTTCCACCCAGAGCTACCTTCCCCCCTCCCAGAACTACCTACCCCCGACCTACTACCCCCCAGAGCTACCCCTCCCCCAGAACTACCTACCTCCCAGAGCTACCTCTCCTCCAGGACCAACTATCCCACTGAGCTACCTTCCCCCCGAACTACCTACCTCACCGAGCTACCTCCTGCCCAGAGCCACTGACCGCCCCAACCAACTACCCCCCAGAGCTACCTCCCCCCTGAACTACCTACCTCACAGAGCTACTTACCACCCTAGGAACAACTATCTTTCAGAGATTCGCCCCCCCTCTCTCCCACAGAACTACTTACTTCCCCAGAGCTATCTTCCCCTCCCAGAACTACCCCCCAAGAACTACCTCCCCCCCACAAACTTCCTATCTCCCAAAGCTACCTAGCCCCTTAGGACCAACTACCCCCCAGAGCTCCCTGCTCTCTCTGATCTCTGCTCTCTCCCCAGGGGGTGCTGTGCTGCGGCTGGTGGGTGGCGCTGGTTCCTGCTCCGGGCGGCTGGAGGTTTTCCACCAGGGCCGCTGGGGCACAGTGTGCGATGACATGTGGGCGCTGCCTGGCGCGGCTGTGGTGTGCCGGGAGCTCGGCTGCGGGGACCCACTCTCTGCTCCCAGGGGGGCCTTTTTTGGTGAGGGCAGCGGTCCCATCTGGCTGGACAACGTGCGGTGCCAGGGCAATGAGTCAGCGCTGAGCCTGTGTCTGGCTGCACCATGGGGCGTGCATGACTGCCAGCACGCGGAGGACGCTGGTGTGGTGTGTACAGGTAACCTGTGTGTGGGGGGGCGGGGGGGGGGGGAGAATCTCTCTTCTCTTGTACTGGGCTCTCACCAGCCGGAACCCAGATTTTAGCTCTCTCAGGTTCTCTGCTGCTTCCATCAGTAGATGGCACTGGTGTGTGGCATGTTTCCTCCATGCTGCGCTGAGCCGGAGGGTTTGGTTCATTCCATGTAAATCAGAATTAGCCTGACGGTTCATTGGGATCCATCTGTTAAGCAGTTTCTTTTAATATTCCAAATAGGGTGACCAGACAGCAAATGAGAAAAATCGGGACAGGGGTTGGGGGGTAATAGGAGCCTATATAAGAAAAAGACCCAAAAATCAGGACACCTGGTCACCCTAACTCCAAAGTAGATCTGGCATTATTCCCTTCCCCTCCCTGGACTGGACCCCTCATCACACTTCTAGAGCAGGACGCCCAGCTAGAAACAAAACCCTGGATCGGGCCTCTGAATGCAGGGCCCAGCCTGGACTGAATGGAGAGCAAGAGGCACTTTACTGCAGTACAAACAGGAATCGGTTCTCTGGCCTGCGAATGTGTGAAGGAACATGACCAAGGGTTTGCCCGAGGAGAGCCGTCGATGGGGTTCGTAAGGCACACAAAGGAACAGTGGCTAGTTGGGCGTGAGATATGTGTCTGTATGCTGGAGTTCAGCTAGTTTGCTCGTGGGGCCGTTCAGCTGTCTGGGCGCACAGTGAGCTCTTCCTAGAGGGTTTTTTTACACTCCTCTCTAACGCTTGACTTACCCCTGACAGCCGGGATTCCCCCTGTGTGTTGAGCCTTCGAGGGTCTCTCTAGTTGGACAGAGGGAGACAAGCTCTGCCCCTAGGTGGCTGTCAGCCTTGCTTGGTCACTGAGCAGGATGTAGATTTGGTTTAACCATCACATCTCCTAGTCCTGGGCTCATGGAAATTCCTTAGCCAACATGTCTAAAAAGCGTGTAACCCTGCTGCCAGCTAGTGGTGGCAGCGACAAGGGCCGGGTTCAGTATCCAGGGGTTCCTCTTAACACCACAAAACAGAAGTGGCTCAAGCCCCCACCCAGAAATCTGGGAAAAGTTACCACCTCCCCGGGTGCCTCCAAGAGGCAATGCTTCCCCTTTACCAGCTGAGTCTGCGTACTGTATAGCAGAGAAAACTTCTAAGAAAAGGCAAAAGGAACCCAGCATTAATTTGAGAAGATACCACAACAGTGACTCCCAAGTAAGCAATCAGTAAGTAAAACACCCGCCCGGCAGTGTCCTTTGCCTCGGTTTCCCACCTTGCAGTGTGAAAGTCCGATGGACAAGTGTCCCTTTAATACGCCCTTCCCCTCCCCCTGTGCTGCACCCCACTTGCGGTTGGTTGTCTGAGGTGGGCCAACTCCCAGAATTTGGGGGGCATTCACGGGGTTCAGCTCCTGCTCCTGGAGGGGGGTTGGGCAATACCTCTGTTACCAGGGCCAGCTCCAGGCACCAGCTAAGGAAGCAGGTGCTTGGGGTGGCCAATACAAAGGGGCGGCACTCCGTCCGCTATTGGGGCAGCACGGCCGGGTCTTCGGCGGCGGGTCCCTCAGTCCCTCTCTTCCTCTTTGAGCCGCCGCCGAAGAAGTGAGGGCGTGAAGGACCCGCCGCCGAACTGCCGCCGAAGAATGGAGCGGCACGATTGAGCTGCCGCCGAAGTGCCGCCAATCGGCTTTTTTTCCCCCCCGCCCCCCTGCTGCTTGGGGCGGCAGAAAACCTGGAGCTGGCCCTGTCTGTTACCACGCCTCTATGACTGCCGCTAGCTGCAATGCTGTGGTCTGGTGCCCTGTCCGTAGGGATTTCACTGGACAGCGAGGAACCTCGCTGCTGCAGCCTCTGCCTTGCTTTCACCACGCCACTGTCCCGACACCCGCTCCAAGGCTCAGAGACCTGCTCATCCCCAGGTCCCGCTGTAGTGAGTGCTGAAGCCAGGCCTCTCCACGGAGCCCGATCAGTGCTCTCTTTACACCCTGGAGAAGGATCAGTCAGTAGCTAAAACACTTTAACCCCCAGCTAGAAACCCCTATTCCAGCCCCTGTTGCTTTTCCCTGGGGTTTGGCATCACTGTGCCTGCTTAGTGAGATTAGGGAGACCCTCTCAGTCAGGGCAGGCTAAGTACAGGCCCGCTGCCCTTTACTCCTGCAAGAAGGATAACAGCAGGTTGGTGCCCCGTGTCCAAGACTTTTTAACCCTTAACCGCCCAAATGCATCACTTTGGGCAAGCAGCTGTCTGCTGAGCGCCTAGGCAGAGGAGGCGTGTCTATGCAAATACAGCCTGTTCCTCGGCTCTTTTAGTTCATCACTAGAGGATAGGGCAGAGCTCATTCAGATCCTGCTTGCCCACGGATTGTGGGCAAGAGATGGGATGAGCCAGGGCCATCTCGCAACCTTCTTCAGTACGCTCGCTGGGGGAACAGAGGGAGAGCACCTGAGCAAAGGGGCAGGGGAGTGTATAGCTATTCTACCAAGCTATTCTAGGCATATTTGACCTCTGTACATTTTACCGTGTGCGCTGTGCGTGCATGTGCATAATGTGTGCACATGTGTATGTGCATGCAGCATGTGTGTGCAGTGTGCATTTTTGTGCAGTGTGTGTGCATTGTGTGTGCATACAGTGCATGTGTGCAGTGGTGAGTGTGTGTGTATGTTGTGTGTGCATACAGTGTGTGTGTGTGCAATGTGCGTGTGTGCAGCAGTGTGTGTGTGTGCAGTGTATGCATGTGCGTGCAGTGTACAATCAGTGTATGTGCAGCAATGTGGGTGCATGTGTGCAATGCACATTTGCACAGTGGTGTTTGTATGCAGGGTATGCATGTGGGTGCAGTGTGAATTGTGCATGTGCAGTGGTGTTTTTGCACAGTGCTGTGTGTATGTGCATGCAGTGTGTTTGTGTATAGCGTGCACAGTGTGTGTATATCTCTGGGAGTGTGTTTGTGCCAACCCCCTCAGGTTGCTAGGATCTCTCCCATCTCCTTCACAGACGAGTTGGCCCATGTGAGGCAGCGCTTTGCCAAGCCCATGGCCCCACAGCCACGGACGCAGAAGCCACGGACGCAGAAGCCACGGATGCAGAAACCACGGACGCAGAAGCCCCGACCCCGGCTCCCTTCAGCGGCACGGGAGGAGACACAGGCACCAGCCCAGGTATCCCCACAGGCAGTGCTACCAGGTGAGTGAGCGGTGGGGACTACCCTCCCCAGCCAGCCCCCCCGTTCCTGGCCACCCAGTTCCCAACCCACTCCCTAGTCCAGCCTCCAACCTGCCCCATCCCCTGCCAAAGCCATCCCCCTGCTAGCTCCCAACCCATCTGTCCCTGATCCTCAGGATCCTGCATTAGACAGTCCCTTGAAGGAACCCGTCAGTGTGCCAGTCCCCCCAGGGGTCCCATTCTTCCTCCAGGGTCAGCCACACTGGCCTCACCGCCTCCGAGACTGAACCTCTGGGCTCCAGCGAGCGAGCTCTGCCCAGCGAGTCTGGCTGAGAGACTCCTGGGAGAGCCTGGGCCACCCTGCAGGGTTTCCTGCACCTCAGCCGGGATTGACAGTGACACCTGGCGTGGGGCAGGCCTTAGGGTAGCAGGACGTCATCCAGAGTGGCCAAGCCAGGGCTCCCTTGAAGGAACCGTCCGGCCCCCACCCGCCCCCACCCACCCAACCAGCCCTCAGCCCCCCATCTGACCCCGACCCCACCCCCACCCACCCAGCCAACCCTCAGCCCCCCATCTGCTCCTCCAGTCCACCCCTCCAGTCCAGCCAACCCACAGCTCCCCATCCTGCCCCACCCACCCAGCCAGCCCTCAGCCCCTCCATCTGTCCCCCCATCCCACCCCACCCACCTAGCCAG
Organism: Terrapene triunguis; assembly: GCF_002925995.2. NCBI lineage: Eukaryota > Metazoa > Chordata > Testudines > Emydidae > Terrapene > Terrapene triunguis. The sequence continues at coordinate 8,703 of NW_020693878.1, forward strand.
CCCTCAGTCCCCCATCTGCCCCCCATCCTACCCTCTCCCACCCAGCCAGCCCTCAGCCCCCCATCTGCCCCTCATTCCACCCCTGAAGTCCAGCCAACCCACAGCTCCCTATCCCGCCCCACCCGCCCAGCCCTCAGCCCCCCATCTGCCCCCCATCCCACCCTCACCTGCCCAACCAGCCCTCAGCCCCCCATCTGCCCCCTCATTCCACCCCTCTATTCCAGGGAGCCCACAGCTCCCCATCTGCCCCCCATCCTGCCTCACCCACCCAGCCAGCCCTCAGCCCCCCCATCTGCCCCTCATTCCATCCCTGCAGTCCAGCCACCCCAGCCAGCCCTGCAATCCCTGCCGCCAGGCTGTCCCTCTGCTGATGGTTGGGCTCCTGTTCCCCGTTTGCTTGGGGCAGGTCCGGCTGGCGGGGGGTGAGGGTGTCCAGCTGGTGGGGGTTGGGGGTGTCTGGCTGGCGGGGGGCGAGGGGGTCCAGCTGGCGGGGGTTGGGGGTGTCTGGCTGGTGGGGGACGAGGGTGTCTGGCTGGTGGGGGGTGCTACCTGCTGAACCGGATGCTCTGTATTCCAGGGAAGTGGAAGCCGTTGTCGTTGCTGGAGGGCACCAGCCCCCGGGAGGCCGCCCAGCCAGAGGGGACCACGCGGAGCCCCCCATCCTCAGGAGAGCCAGAGCTGCCCACTGCTGGACCCGTAGGTCAGTCTGGGAACCTGCAGCTCGAGCTGCCCAGCCACCCTTGCTGTCCCCGTCCTGCCCCGCTCAGCCCCGGCCCAGCCCTGGCCCGGGCTCTGATCGCTCTGCCCAGCAGCACGAACACCTGTTTTTTCCACTGCTGTCTGTCCAGATCTCCCCAGCACATCTCCCCGGGAGACTCTCCCTGTCTCCACTCTCCCCGGAGGGGACCCCTGCAGCTCGAACAGCGCTGGCCTCATTGCCAAAGCGACCTGCCAGGGGCCAGCTAGTGGACGACGCCCCCTTGGGCTGGGCCTGAGCCCCCGGGGGGCCACCAACCAGTCCCAGGGCAATGAACCAGGGCTGGGTTATGCCCTCATCCTCGCCCTGCCCCTCTGCCCAACCCAGTCCCCTGCCTGACTTATCTCCCAGCCCCCTTCCCCATGGGCTGGGGCTAGGCAGTGGCTACCCACCTCCCTTGTAAAGTGCTGTGAGCTCTAGGGATGGAGAGGGCAGAGTGGGGGAGCAGTGTTGTTATTGGGGTGTGCACGTGGGGACGGATGGCTGGACAGATGAGGTGTATGGGGACGGAGGGTTAGTGTGTCAGGGGCAACCTTTTGTAACCTTTACGTTGAAATGTTCCCAGTTGTTAGGGATAAAGGTGCAATAAAACCCAGCTTAGTTTTCAGGGTCGAGCCTCTGGAGCGCTGACAAGCCGTGGGCAGTAGAAGGCCACAAGGCAGCACTTGGAGGGATAAAACCAGACTTCATTTAACTAATCATTTCCCTTTTCAGTAAGGCGGCATGTGATTGCCACGTACGCAGCACAGCAGTTATACTCTTACGCAAAGATGGATGGGTGCACCACTGACAACAGAGTGAAGTACAGCCGTGTAACCCTGGGACCTAGTGGTGCCCTTTGGATGTTAACTGCTATTCAGCAAAACCGTTTCTTTCATAGGCGCCAACTCCATGGGTGCTCCAAGGCTGGAGAACCCATGAAAAAAAGTTAGTGGGTGCTTAGCACCCACCACAGCCAGCGCCCGCCCTTCCCCCCAGTGCCTCCCATCTGCTGGTGACCCCACTGATCAACTCCTCCCCATCTCTCCCAGTGCCTCCCGCACGCCACGATCAGCTGTTCCACGGTGTGCAGGAGGCACAGGGAGGGAGGGGGAAGAGCGGGGACGGGGCACGCTCAGGGGAGGGGGTGGAACTGGGCAGGAAGAGGCGGGGCAGGGGTGGAGTGGGGGCGGGAAGAGGCAGAGCAGGAGTAGAAGCTTGGGGAAAGGGTTAGGCCAAGCCCTAATTTCTAATTAACATAGGCTACAAAGGGGATAGATAGATAGATGGAGTGCATGATAGGGATAGATAGATAGAGGGGTGTATGAGGATAGACAGATAGTGTTAGTGCTGCGCTGGGTGGTGTGGGGCAGTGTGTTGTGCAATGGGTGTGTTAGATGGACCATTGAGCTGACCCAGTATGGCTGTTCTTATGTTCTTGTTAACAGGGGATTTACAAGTGACTTTAAGTTTCTATATTTCAGTTTACTTCAGCCTTTCAAATACAGGGCCATGGATCTTAGCGCTGCTCTGGGCAGTGCGGGTCGGGCTGGGCAGACTGAGCAGGGGCAGTGCCGGGGTGGGCTGAGCGGTGTGGGGTAGGGCTGGACAGACTGAGCTGGGGCAGTGCCGGGGTGGGCTGGGTGGTGTGGGGTAGGGCTGGACAGACTGAGCAGGGGCAGTGCCGGGGTGGGCTGGGTGGTGTGGGGTAGGACTGGGCAGACTGAGCAGGGGCAGTGCCGGGGTGGGCTGAGCAGTGTGGGGTAGGGCTGGGCAGACTGAGCTGGGGCAGGGCTGGGTTTGGGTGGGGGGTGTGGGGTAGGGCTGGGCAGACTGAGCTGGGGCTGGGCTGTACGGTGTGGGGAGCAGGAGGGAATTGGCACCACAGCTCTGTGTCAGAGGTTCTGCACTGGAGGCAGAGGAGGGGACTCTCCATTGGCTGGTTCTCTGTCCCCCACCCTGTGGAGCTGGCAGGGCCTAAAGAGCGGCTCGCTATGCCGGTGCCGGCCTGGTGTCTATGCACGTCCCTGGGGGAACCCACCATCCGGACGCAGCCCCTGGGGCTACAGGTGGCAGGGGGATCAGGGTGGGGGGTTCTGCATGGGGAGCATTACCCACCTTCCAGCTCTGCGGCTTTGTCCCCACAGCCCAGGCTGTGACAGATGCTGCCATGCGGGTGAGCAGCCCCAGGGATGGGCTCCGTCCTGAACGGCACGGAGCCCCGGGGACGCAGCGCCCCGTCCCGAAGAACCGGCGGCCCCGCCCCAAACCATTGGAGACACGCACAGGTACCAGTGTCACTGCGCGGCGTGCTGTGGCCAGGGCCTGCCCTCGGGGTCTATGGGAGAGGGTGTGTGTGCTGGCCCCAATGCCCAGGGCAGTGCTAGGGGTTCTGTGCTGCTGGGAATGGGGGGCTCTGTATGGGGTGCTCTCCGTGCTGGCCCCAATGCCCAGGGTGGCGCCAGTTGGGCTGTGGTGCAGGACAGTGGTCATCAGGGGAGGTGTTGAAGGGGGTCTGTTGGTTGTTACAGTCAGTGGGGCAGGGTATGAACCCTGGCGTCCTGGCATAATGCCGGGGAGGGTCAGTGCATTCTGCCCCTGCCGGGCAGTGTGGGACACAGTGGGCCGGGCTGGGAGGTGTCGTGGGGCAGAGCCCATTGGGCACTGGGGCGGGGCAGGGCTGGAAAGACCCAGCTGTCCCCAGAGCGCTCTGGAAACCTGCGTCCATGTGTCTGTCCCCTTCCTTACATAGACGCCGTCCGGCACCGAGCTCCTGCTGCCACCCCCACCCTCAGGGCCCACGCTGGGGCCCGGACAGACCCCCACGTGCCTCGTCCCCCACGTCGGCCTGGGGACAGCACCCTGACGACTGTGGCCTCTGCAACCCACCCTCCCAGCCAGCCCCACAGCGCCTGGACCAGCCCAGCCACCCCTAC
>NW_020693879.1:0-1308 GCF_002925995.2 Terrapene triunguis
TGTAAGCAGAGTCAGGATGAGCTCTACCCTGACATCTGGTGGTGAATTATGGCGAGTGTGGAAAAGAACTCCAGGGGCTGATCTTATTTGCATAGGCACACCCACTCGCCTGGCAGGAAACACAGCCACTGAAAGTGGTTACTTTGGCTGGTGTGGGATCCCCAGTTTCTCTATTATTGGGGCAGGAAGAATAAAGTTTTGTTACCCTGATTCTGTGAATCAAGGCCAGTGGAACTCTTGTATGACAGAAGGACTGAGTGAGTCCTTCACCATTACCTAAGTAGCACTTGCTTGACAAGGGGCATGGGTTACAAAACCCAGTGAATTGAGAGAGGATGGGGACAGGTATTTGTACCTGATGGGATGGCCCCCCTCTGAGGGTTTGAAACACCAATTGCACCGCCTCCTCTCTCCACTGTTGAATGTCAGAGCTAACTTTGATTCCCTTAGGAGTCTAGTTACAGGCTGCTGAGCTGAATTCACTTTGGGCCAATGGTGCACCAGCACTGGGGCTCCCCTACTATACTATGAGCTGAAATTGCTAAGAGCTGAAATCACAAAAGAGCTGTTGTTATTAAGAGCTGAGATCACTGAGGCTATGTTAACTAGTGGGGGAGCCTGAAGCTATATTGCTCAGCAGCTGGTGGAGCAATTTGTGGGGACTACTGGAGGAGCAGCGAGCGGCGTGGAGCCTTGCGGGGCCGGTTGGAGTGGCCCAAGGAACGGCGAGCGGAGCTGTTTGCGGGGACGGCTGGAACGGCTCACAGGTCGGTGAGCGGAGCGGAGCGGAGCGAAGCAGCTTGTAGAGCGGAGCAGTTCGTGGGATGGCAGGAAAGTGGACTGGCTCGTGGTAAAGGCTGTGGCGGAACCCCCACGGAGAAACAGACGGCTGGCCAGCCTCGGATCACGTAAGGTGCCCCTTAACACCCTGCGTGCCCCCCCCTTTACTCTGGGGCTGCACTGACCAGGGGCAGAGACTTTGGGGGTTGTTGGACTTTTGGGACTTTGGGTGGTTGCTGGACCCCAGAGACTTTGGGGATGTTGGACTTTGGGGACTCTGGGTGATTTTTGGGTTGCTGGATTCAAGAACCAAAGGGAAAGGACACAGCCCAATTTGCTGGGGTGGGTTTTGCTCATGGTTTGTGTTATGAATCCTGTTTGTGGTGTTTTTCCAATTTTATGCTGAGTCATTAAACATTTTCTGCTACACTCAGACTCCGTGCTTGCGAGAGGGGAAGTATTGCCTCTTAGAGGTACCCAGGGGGGTGGTATGTAATTGTCCCAGGTCACTGGGTGGGGGCTCGAGCC
>NW_020693880.1:0-17500 GCF_002925995.2 Terrapene triunguis
ATGGAGCTATAGCCAGCTGGGATCTGGCCTCATTGACTCCAATGGAGCTACGGCCGATCCACATCATGTCTAATTCTTGTTTTGAACCACAGAATCATTTGTCCCACTTTGTCACAGCAGGGAATTCCTCCACGTAGGGTGACCAGATGTCCCAATTTTATGGGAACAGTCCCAATATTTGGGGCTTTTCCTTACATAGGCGCCACCACCCCCATCCCAATTTTTCACACTTACTCTCTGGTCACCCTATCTCCACTACAGTAAAATAGCCCTCATTATCCATGTTTTAATTTCTTTCCGCGGTGTCTTGGGCTTGGTTCAGTAACAGGGGAAGATGAGGGGACAGTGCTTCTCCGTGCTCTGTTATTTCATGCAGCTTCGTTGCTACCTATCCAGGTTTTCCAATCATCATCCTTTTTGGAGATAGCTGTCCTGGGAAATCTATACAGATGCTCAGTACACACTCTGCCAACTGTTGCATGAGGCCAGGATCATCCCAGATGTCCCTGTTTTTTGTCTCTCAGGGATGACAACCCTATGCAGCTCTCTGCTATTTCTCCCCCTCCCCCTTGCAAGAGCTGCAGCAAAGCTACAGGAAGGGCGGGGACCAGTTCCAATTCTGAACAAACACGAGTGCAGAGGAAAGTGAAAGTAAAGTTTGTTCTTTTTCACAGCAGCCATGTCAGCTATACACCCTGTACAGGAGCTCCGGGATGAGCTGGTTTGTCCCATCTGCCTGGGGTCCTTTAAAGACCCAGTGATTCTAGACTGTGGGCACAATTACTGCCAAGCCTGTATCACCGACTGCTGGGGGGCGTCGGGCACGGGACTTTGCCCCCAATGCAGGAAATCTCTCCCCGAGGGGGAGCTGAGGCCTAACAGGCAGCTGGAGGCGGTGGTGAACATAGCGAGAGGCCTAGAAGGAAAATGCAAGAAACATGAAGAAGTTTTCAAACTCTTCTGCAAAGAGGACCGGACCCTCCTCTGCAGGGTTTGCAGAGAGTCTCGAGAACACAAAGTTCACACAGTCATCCCCATCGAGGCAGCTGCAAAGGAGTGTAAGGTAGGAAATTTGGATAGAAATCAGAGACGGGGCTAGATTGATTTGGACACAACTCCGCCCTGCTTTGCACTTTGCTCAGTCATTTACATCAGAACAAAATGGGTGTAAAACACTGTTCGATCAGAATGGTAGCAATTGATATCCATTTTTCACACGTGTACATTACTTGTAGAAGGCCTAGGAATAGACAGTCTTTACCTCTCTAGGTCCCTTTTAATTCTTTCTACAGGCCTATTCTCTGAATGCTTTAATTTTATATTTATATATATATATATATATATATATATTTATTTTATTGCCTTATTTCCACCTCTGAGTTTTTCTACTTTATCCCGCCCCCCCCTTTTTCCCCTTCTCTCTCTCCCCCCCGCCACCTTAGTCCTTGTTCTTCCTAACCACAGTTGGTTGAAGAAAAACCCCTCCTTCCGGGGAGATTTTGGATAAAAAAATTCTAACCAAAAAAACCAAAAAATCCCACAAAAGTGTTAGTTTTTCAGTGAGAACATGCCAGTTTTCAAAAAGTTTAAACTTAATGGTTTTGTTTCTGATTTTCAAAACAAAAACAAAAGAATTTCAGTTTGATTTTTCCTGCAAAAAAAAGTTTTTTGAAAAGCCTCCCCTCCCCCAAAAAGTGGATGAATTTTTTTGGACCAGTTTTACTGTTAATTGTTTCCCCCTCCCCTTCAAACTGCACACTCCTTTGCTCCTGGCACTTGCCCCCACCCCCTTAATAGCTTCTCTCCCTCTTCTCATCCACAGGGAGAAACTCCCTACCAAAACCTAAAATGGCACCTATGCAAACAGCCCTCCCTTCTCCCCGGGAGTGAGTGCAGAAACTGTCTCTGTAGCCACCTCTCTCTGCTACCACTTCCTGTCTTTAATGAACACAGCTCCTTCCGCTTCAGCTGGGCTCTCTCATTATTCAGTCAGGGGATTTCTTACACCACCTGATTGCCCTCAGCTGAGCCTGTCTGGTTAATTGTCCCCTTTCTGAGCCTCCATTAATCCCTTTAAGGCAAGTGTGGGTTGAACAGCTCATCACAGGAAGCCCCCCTAATATTTCTAATGCACCCCCCCCAAAAAAACCCCACAACAGTACAAAACAAACAAACAACCTCTCTCACTTCCATGCTTTCTTTAGCCGTCATAAAGAAGTGTGGGGCACAAGCCTAATAAACATGGCCTTTCAAGGATTTGTTTTTTAAGGCTGATGGGTATTTCTAAGGGCACTTTTAAAGCTGACAATTTCTTTGGTATTGCTGCAGGAGCAGCTTCTGAGTCATCAGAATCATTTTCAATGTGTGAGAGACGAACGAGAGAGACGGGCAGCTGCTGAAGAAACGGAATATCAAACTCTACTGGTAAGCGTCCTCTCTTCATAGTCACCAGTGTTGACAACTAGTTCCTGTCATAGGATGTACCTCTAGGGCGCCCCTTTGGGGTAAGAGGGTGCATCTCTCATCCCAGATGTCCTTCCCTGGCTGTAGGAGTGGCTGTGGAGTCAGTGTGGGGTGCACACTCTGGCTGTATGTCTTAGGAAGGCAGCTTCCTCCCTTCTGTTTTTGTCCAAAATAAAAAAAGGCAAACAAAATAATCCTCCAGCCCATAAACCAGTCCAGGCTCCCCCCGCTGTTCCTCACAGGGAGGAAGGTAACTAGTCTCTGAAGTGGGGCTGGGCTCCTAACCCACTGTGTGTCCCCTCAGGGCTCTAATGACAGAACAAAGTAAAGATGGTCCCTCTCCCTCCCCAGAGGATCCAGGTGGCAGATGCTTTTCAGTAGCTCTCTGGGCTCTGTGGGGCTGAGGGGCTGTAGTTCTGCTTTCCGCTGGATGCCAGCATGGCCTACGAGCCCCCTTTGAAGGAGCAGCCCCTCTGCGGGTTCGACAGACCCCACAGGTGCGTGGGGTTGGGCTGCCCCTCCTTCCTCTCTGCATTTCAAAATGCTGTGCACCAAAACAACTCCCATTAAAGTCAATGGGAGCTGCTGGGTGCTCAGCACTTTTGAAAAATCGAACCTCTTAAAGCTTCTCTGTAAGATGGAGACAATAGCACTGCCCTACCTCCCAGCGGTTGTGTGAGGTGCTCAGGTGATGGGGCCCAGAGAAGCACCATAGCTAGCTTAATTATTTGGAAGCCTAAATAGCAATTAGTGTAAATCCAGGATTTAACAGCTACAAACCATTTGGAGCCAAAAGAGGGCGTGTAAGTTAGCAGAGAGGATTCCTCATCACAATCATTTTAAACACTCCCATTCACATCTTGCAATTTGCCATCACACAGGGAACTACCCCACTTGGGTGCAGCTGGGGTTGTGTTAGATTGACAGCAGTCACATGAACAATCCCCATTGTCAGCTCAGCCCTTCTCTGGCAGCTGGGTTTGGAGGCATGTTTCCTTCCCAGGGCAGCTGCTAAGTGATGAACTGGGTTTCCTCTTCTAGGCCTGACACACCTTGCAGGTGTGACAAGATGGGCTGCTGGAGCCCATAGGAGTTCCTTAACCCCTTTCTGGCCAGTGCGGGGTTTGTACACCCATGACAATATTATGGTTAATGTTATGTATGTATAATATATGCACATAATATTTAAATAATATTAAAGTCAAAACAAAACGCCTCAACCAACACTCTCAAAATGCACTTTTTCAGAATGTTTATTTCATGGGAAATTTTGAAATTTCGGCTTTTAGTTCCTATTCAGAATGGGATATTTTTGTTTGAAATGTCAGAATTTCCTGTGGAATATAAATTCCAGTTCCCAGGCAGCTGTACTAAATATAGACTTAGGGCTTGTCTACACTACTGCGTGGGACCGATCTAAGATACACAACTTCAGTTTCGTGAATAGCGTAGCTGACGCTGTACTTAGATCTACTTACCACGGTTTCTCATTCTGGTGGAGTACCAGAATCGACGGGAGAGCGCTCGACGGTCGATTTACTAGACGTGATAAATCGACCCCCACTGGATCGATCGCTGCGAGCTGATCCAGCCAGTAGTGTAGACAAGCCCTCAGTAGCCTAACTTTAAATTCTTACTTTTGAAAATCTTGGGACTGGGGATTTGGGGCCAGAGTATAGGTACATTTTTTCAAAAGTACCTTCAGTGGAAGATGGGGGGGCCTAATTAAGTGCTTTTTGAATTCCTTCTCTTTTGGATCTAGGGTCCCTAGAAAAATCTTGCAGCCAGTCACCCTATACTGAAAATTGTGTTTAGATACCTCCAAGTAAGACTGGCTCCAGTTTGACATGTAAGGGCCATAGGGCTGTGCTCACCAGCTGAGCATCTGCCCCACAGAGTTCTGCCCTGTGTTAACGGGGCTCAGTCGCTCACAGCTGAAATGCGGTTGCTACTGGGGAGGGGGACCTGGGAATCCTGCTTCACTTTATGTCATGGCCTTGTTTATATCTGTTCATGACAGAAACAGGCAGAACTCCAGAAGCAGGAGATTGTGTCTGAATTCAAGCAAGTGTGCCAGATTTTGAAGCAGGGAGAGCAACTCATGCGTAACCACCTGGAAGGCAGAATACAGGACCTTGTGAAGACAAGGAATAAAAATACCAACAGATGTTCTGAGGGGCTATTACATCTCGATAACCTGTTAGCTGAGATAAAACAGAAGTGGCAGCAGCCAGAGATTGAACTCCTCAAGGTAAGACAGGTCAAAAAAATTTCCAACAGTCAATGGGATTTAGGCTCATACGTGCTTAAATCACTTTTGAAAGAGACTTACATTCCTAAATCAGTTGGGTGTTGCAGTGCTGAGCCTAGCAATGCCTAAATACCTCTAAAAATCTCTGTCTCGGTCAATATTAGGGCCCCAATGTGCCGGGTGCTGCACAGACATACAGTGAGAGACAGTCCCTGCCCCAGCTGAGATCAGGGCCCTGTTGTGCCAGGAATAAGGTTGCCAAGTTTCTGACCGAACAAAACCAAACACCTTTGCCCTGGTCCTTCTCCGAGGCCCCATCCCACTCACTCCATCCCCCTTCCCTCCATTGCTCACTCTCACCCACCCTCACTCACTCGCTCATTTTCACTGGGCTGGGGAAGGTCCCTTTTCGACCGGGTGTTTGGTTGAAAACCGGACACCTGGCCACTCTTGCCGGGCGCTGCATGGACACACAGCGAGAGACGGTCCCTGCCCCAGCTGAGATCAGTATCCCGTTGTGCTGGGCGCTGCACAGACACACAGCGAGAGACAGTCCCTGCCCTGAAGAACTTACAGTATAACTAGCAAAGGTCAAGTGCAGGGAACTGTTGAGGGAACAAACTTGTACAGAAGTGTGCAGACTTTTCCAGTTGCCTAAAGCGTGTAGGCCTTTGATTTCATTGCAGCCCAACTGTTTACATGGTGTCTGATTTTGGCCCTGTGTGTACTATATACAGGACAAGCATGTGTCTGAGGTGCTCAGGTGCCATGACATTAAATGCAGTATAAAACTGTTACTGGATCTTTATATATTGCATCAAATTGTGACACACACACACACACCCATGAATAGAGCTAGTCTGATTCTATCCAACAGTCTCACACACTTACACATGAGCTGTTTTGATTCCAACCCGCAGTCAAACACACAGATACACTTTCCAGTTCTTTCTGTGAGCTTCTCCGGCCCTCTTCTCTTTCTCATCTGTTAAAATGATCAGCAATGAAATAGTCAGTGTTGACAAATTGTAATCATTAGGCTTCAGGGGCAACAACCAGTGAGACTAAAGAAGGGAGTTCTTTCCCCTCAGAGCTATTGTTTCAAACTCTCTGTAGTCCTCACTCCATTGGTCACACTTTTATCATCTTTAGAAAGGTTTTTAGCATCCACAAAGCCTGTAAATGTACTTTTTTTTTCTAATCAAGGCTGAGATTCTGCAGTATATGCATATGTCATGCGGGCCCCATTACTATATCAAGCAGACCAGATATTTGACAGCCCTGCCATAGCCATAGACAGACAGATGGAGTTAGACAGCTTTGATAAATGGTAGAGATGGTTGAATAAAAATGGGGGAGAGGGAGAACGGCATCATACATTTTTCCTTGATTTTGTTTTTTTAATATTTAAATTCAAAATATCAAATGTATTTCTCTCCTACTCCATGGTGGTAAAATAAGAGGGGGAAATCCTGCAAAAATTTCCCATGTCATCAAAAGGTCAAAATCTAAAAAAATTCAACTAGCTCTGACATAAACAGTAATAATAATTAATAACAACACCTGACTCTTGTATAGAGCTTTTCATTGGTAGGTCTCAAAGCACTTTCCAGAGGAAGGTCAGGATCACTATCGCTGGGGAAACCGAGGCACAGGGGAGAGCAAGTCACTTGCCGAAGATTCCCCAGCAGGGCACTGGCAAAGCTGGGAAGAGAACAGACCCACGCATGAAGTTTTCAAACATGCCCAACTTCCTATAGGAACCAAAATTTAAGGCAAAGTGAGTCCTCTGCCTAGGAGGGATATTAGGTTTGTGGCAGATGAGCTGAGTTTCTTTTTGTTTCCTTTTCCCTTTCTAGGACATTGACAGCACCTTAAGCAGGTATGTGTCTCCTTAATCAGCCTCATGCTTCATCACACTGGGAAAGGTTGCAAAGCCCAGCTGGAAATGTATAATGCCCCTCCTACCTCATCGTCCTAGTGGCTAAGAGGATGGAACAGGGAAAGCATCACAGGAATGTAAGAATTACCAGAGCAGATCAGACCAAGGGCATATCTAGCTCGGTATCCCATCTCCGACAGTGGCCAGTGCCCAAATAAATCTGTTAGTCTGTAAGGTGCCACCAGACTCCTCATTGTTTTTGTGGATATAGACTAACACGGCTACCACTCTGATACTTCAGAGAGAGATGCAAGTCTCCCCTAGTGGCCAGTTATGGGATAACCTGCCCCAGAGGAAGTTCCCTCCCTAACTGCTAGAGCAGGGGTGGGCAAACTTTTTGTGCGTAGCCCCGCACCCAGAGCGCTGCCCGTGCGGCGTTATGGCTCCGGGGGAAGGGGGACAACGGGAGGGGCCAGGCAGGACGGTCCCGCGAGACGTAGTTTGACCACCCCTGTGCTAGAGATTGGCTTGTCCTCCGAAGCATGAATCCTAGGAATGAAGATGCTGCTTAATGTGGCTTGAATAGTCTTATGATATGGGACAACAGGGGTGAACAGTCTGCTCAGTAAAGATCATCATCTTGAGCAACTGCAGGAGTGGCCCCGAACTGAGGAGAGGAGGCCCAGGCAGGGGCTGAGCCTGGGGGTCCCGGGTGAAGACTCCCCCTCATGTTCCATGTTCCTTTTAATTTCCAAGTTTACATTGTTAGATGCTGTAAATAACATACCGGGCCAGCATGCTCAGAGCTTGTGCTAGCCCCCGTGTCCTGTCTTCCCGCTGAGTGGATTCAGCAATTAGGACCGAGTATTCTGACAGGAACCTCGTTCTTTCTGTGTTAGGTGTGAGCAGGTGAAAGGTGAAGAGGAGGCACCTGTTGAGTCTTTGACTGAACTGGAGAGCAGAGTGCAGACTCTCTCTGAAAGCCAGAAAGTTCTATGTGATCTGCTGAAAAATTTTAGAGGTAAAGTTGTAACGGTAATGTTACTACTACTACTAATAATTAATGAAAGCTAAGTATACTTGAGGGGGAGGGGTCTTTGAATTTTAAAATATTTGCTAGGGTGGTTCCCAGTAGTGATCAGTGAGGGTTAGAATCCCAGTCACGCTCAAGTCCTGGTTAGGTATAAAGGAGGCGGGTGAAACTTCCCCTTGGGGAGGCTAGCCCTCTCCCCCGCCTCTTCCAACTGAGGCCACGCCCCCGCTCACTGCTCTCAGCGCCCCCCACCCCCGTCAGGAGCAGCGAGTTATATGGACCCATGGTACCCGTGCTCCAGCAATATTCAGAACCTGGGGCCCGGCTCCACCAATGTTCGGGGCCAAGTCTCTCCCCCGGCCCCACTTGCTGCCCCCTTGCGCCTCCCCCAGTGCGTCCCCCGCCTGCACCCTGGGCAGTGCATGGCTTGCCCCTCCAGCTCCCCGCTGCACTCCGCTCTGCCAGCTCCCGGCATCAACTGCCGCTGCAGGATCCTAGCGCCTCCCTCCTCCACTAGTGCCAGTGCTGACAAATTGTAATCATTAGGCTTCAGGGTCAACAATCAGTGAGACTAAAGAAGGGAGTTATTGTCCCTCAGAGCTTTTGTTTCAGGCTCTCTGTAGACCTCACTTCATTTCGGACCCTCCACCAGCACAGCGGGACCACAGTCACGGCTCCTGCCCCACGCTGGGCAAGGGGCAGCCCCATCCCCAGTGAGGCTATGGTGAGGGGCAGCAGCAGGGAAGGAGGTGCACACATAATGGCAGCCCCCCCCCGCCCTGGCACCCACCACAGAGGAGGTGAGGGGGCTTCCTGAACCTGAGAGGGGCCCTAGGAGCACGTGCAGTGACAGTGGTGTGAGGTGAATGTGCTGCTGAGAGGGACAGGGCTAGGGGGAGTCCTCCTCTCTGGCCCCAGCCCCTGGGCAGTTTGCCTGCACCCCAAACTCGCATCTCCAGCTCCATCCCAGAGTCCACACCCCCAGCCAGAGCCCCCCCCCCCCCCCCCCCCCACCCCCTGCCCCAGTCCAGAGTCCCCTCCTGCACCCTGAACCCCTCATCCCTGGCCCCACCCCGCAGCCCTCACCCCTGCATCCCAACCCTCTGCATAGGCCCCTCCCACACCCCAAACCCCTCATCCCCAGCCCCATTCCACCCCTTCCCTGTGGCCCCATCCCTACTCTGCCCACTGTCCCCATTCGGCCCCTTCCCCCACAGCCCTGCCCCTGTTCTGCCTCCACTCCACCTCTTCCCTCCCGAGGTTCCCCCCGCACTCTCTCCTTTCCATGCCCCCCCTCCAACCTCTTCCTATGGCTCTAGGGTGACCAGACATCCCAATTTTTATCGGGACTATCCCGATATTTGCTTGTTTGTCCCACGTCCCGACCTACCTTCGGTCGGGACGCGAATTGTCCCGATATTTTGCCTCTGCTCCGGCGCACAGGCGTAGGCCGGAGGGGGCGCACAGGCATAGCCCGGAGGGGGCTCGTGCCCCCCTGACTCCGCCACCTCCTTCCCCCATTGGATCCCTCCCCAAATCCCCGCCCTGGCCCTGCCTCTTCCCCAAGCATGCCGCATTCCTCCTCCTCCCCGCCCCTCCCAGGCTTGCACTGATCAGCTGTATGGCGGCGCAAGCGCTGGAAGGAGGGGGGAGGTGGTGAGGACAGGGAAATTGGGAGGTCGAAGCTGCTGTGTGCCTAGGTGAGGGCCCGTGACGCAAGGCAGAGCAGGCTATGGGAGCCCGGGGGGCCGCGGAGTGAGGGGCCGGGAGCTCAGTGAGGCAGCGGCGGCAGCAGCCATGTTGCAGGCGCTGGTTCCCCCGGAGACTCGGAAGTTCACCCGGGCGCTCAGCAAGCCGGGCATGGCAGCCGAGCTGCGGCAGAGCGTCTCTGAGGCGGTGCGGAGCTCCGTGTTTGTGGTAAGAGCCCAGCTGGGCAGGGACTGCAGATACTAACCCCCACCCCACCCCCCAGCTCTGGTTGGGCGGCTGCGGGGACAGTGCCCGTCTCTTCCCACACAGGGGGCCGGGGCGCATCCCCGCTGGGGTGAGCGGGAGCCGATCGCCTCCCCCGCCACCAGGGAGCTCTCTCCGCCGGGCACCAGGGCCTGTTGCTGCCGCTGAGCTCCCCGCATCAATAGGGCTCCGACGCCTGCGGCGGGAGGGAGCTGCTCGGCTGTCACGTTGTGGGGCTTGCCCCCGGCTCGTGGTGGGGCACACCGCGCGCGCCTCCTGTTGGGCCACGGCTCTCTGGCCCGGGCTGTGTCGTCGATGCAGCCCGGTGGAGAGCCAGCCAGGGACGCTCCCTGTGTGGGTGGGGGGCGCGGCGGGGCTCTCCGCCGGCACAGCGCTGGGAGTCACCGCCGCGCTCCTCAGTGAGGCTGCAAACTTCCAGTCACAGCGCGTTTCCGTAGCGCTGTGCGTTGCGTGGAAGTCTGTGGGTGTGTCTGAAGAATTGGTACAAAAGGAGGTGTGATGGCACTTTGTGTGCCCTCCTCACTACGGTAACGCATGTGCTGGGTCGTTCCTCTTTATCTGTTTTCTGAAATCTTCCTAACCCCGGAATTAGACCCAGATGTATCACTGGAGACGGAGCAGAGGCAAACTGGTGCGGGGTGGGGCGTGGAGCTCCGGCTGCGTTTTTTTTCCTCTCCACCCCCCCGCGTCCCGATATTTCACCTGTGTGATCTGGTCACCCTATATGACTCTGAGACCAGAAAAGCCCTGAGGCCACGGCAAGTAGTGAGAGCTCCTCCAGCCTGGGGCCATGGCGGGGGATTTTCCATAGGCCCCAAATCTGCCACTCCTCCCCCCCGCCCTCCCATCTTATCAGTTACCTTCCAGGTCCAATTTTTCCAACTAAGCCACATTTTTTCAAGGCCTTCCCACCACTGCTAACATGACCTGCACTTCACACAAACTGCAAAGCATGGATTTGCTTTAGCCAAGCTATTTTAACCCTTTATATACTGATCTAATCCTACAGTGGGCAGCCCCTGCATAAACCCAAAATATAGGCAGTGCAAAGGTAGTTTAACGCTCAATACCCATCCTCCCTCCAACACAGAAACAGAATAATTGGCCCTCATGAGCCTATTTTAACAATATTATGCCACATCAATGAACAGAGCTTGAAGTCTTCCTCATTTATTATTAACATTTATATTCTAGTAACTCCTAGAGGCCAACCAGGTCAGGGACCCTTTGTGTCAGTGACAGTCCCTGCTCCAGAAAACTTACTGTTAAAATATTGCACAAACTATGGTTTTGATTCTCAGTCTTTCTCTTTTTGGCTCCAGAATTGGCTCCGGAATTGGGTCTTCTTGAAAACCTCTCATCTGAGGTTCAAAGACAAGTGAGTGGTGAAGACCCAACGGAGGATGTGCCTGACAACCTTAAACAAGAGGACACTTCTGTTTGCCTGCTGAACTGTGAGGTATTGTATTCTGTGGCCGTTCAGGGAGGTAGGTGCCGGGAATGGGCTTTAGTGGTCATCAGAAAGTCTAGAGCAGATCCACAGTAGGTGTAAATGGGTGTAACTCAATTGAAGACAAATGGATTGAAGTCAGGGGAGTTACTGTGGTCTACACCAGTTGAGATCTGGCCCTTTGAGTCCACTAGGGACATCACTAGTGTAAATCGATTCTCTGTGGCAGGTGATAAAAGTACTACAGGTGGAATCTAACTATGTCAATGATATGCTTGCAGTAGGGGGAGGGATAGCTCAGTGGTTTGAGCATTGGTCTGCTAAACCCAGGGATGTGAGTTCAAACCTTGAGAGGGCTACTTAGGGATCTGGGGCAAAATTGGTCCTGATAGTGAAGGCAGGGGGCTGGACTTGATGACCTTTCAAGGTCCCTTCCAGTTCTATGAGATAGGTATATCTCCATATATTATTATTAGGGCCGAGTGAAAGTCAGTATTTCTGTTTGATAGTTCCACATTTGTTTTCATCTTGAATCAGGATGAAAAGTCAAAATATCCAATTTTTTTCACTGAATGGAAAGTTCTGAAAAATTTTGATTTGGAAATGTCCAAACGTTTCATTTCTGGTCAGTTTCGATATTAAACTGCATCTGCCACTGACTGCAGTGCCTCATGGGAACTGTAGTTTGTGTTCTTCACGTCCCCATTCTCCCTTATGGGGCTGGTCCCCTTTTTGGACTACATCTGATGATGCACCATGTGGCTCAGTCAGCGGGGGGAATGCAGTGCATCATGGGACATGTAGTCCAACCAAGGTGCCTGGCCCATAGGAGAGAAAGTGGGCAAGAGGCACCTTAACTACAACTCCCATGAGGCATCAGAGCATGGTAGGCACATGCTGTTTAATTTCAAACAGACTTGAAACAAAATGTTTTGATTCAATTCACCAAACTGAAGTGTTTCAATTTGGGTCAAACCAACCCAAGACAAAATATTTCATTTTGATTTTCTCAATAGAAAAAAATCAAAAATTTTCACCAAAATTGAAATATAATGTCGATAGAAAATTCCTGACCAAAGATACCAAACCATGTGTAATTTCTTGTAACAATCGACCTGTGAACTGAGATGCAGATCACAAGGGACCTCCATGGGGTGACTTGTGTTCTTTTCTTTCTAGGATGGTGAATACAACTCAGACAGGTAAGTGTCTTCTCCTTTCTGTCACACTTCACTACAGGGCAGATACAATGCTTGTTGAAGTCAGTGTGGTTTATGTCCCTCCCCTGCGCTGCTGAGTCTTGGACACACAGCTGGCCTTAACCTTCTCATAGAATCATTGAATCATAGAATATCAGGGTTGGAAGGGACCTCAGGAGGTTCTAGTCCAACCCCCTGCTCAAAGCAGGACCAAATCCCAACTAAATCATTTTAGAGTGAACAGTTTTTCAGCATCCCACATATTTTGCTTTGACTGCATGAAACAGAACATAGAACTGGTTGAAAAACAACTGGTTAAAATTGTGTGTATGTGGGGAGTGGGTGGGAATTTCTGTTTGTTTGGGGTGTTTTTTTTGTTAGAATTCCAAGCAAAATTTTTATCTAAACATTTAAATATTTTTTGCCCAGCTCAAAATGAAAAAAAAAATGGGGGGGGGGAAATCAATTCTCCCCACCCCCCATTACACATCTGAATTCTCAACCATCTCTCACACTATAACAAGTAACTGGAATGTATCTACATATTTTTTCTCCACAGTTGTGAGGAACAAGTAGTTGTCCCTACTCTCAAACAGAATAATTCAACTGACTCCATAAATGTTGAGCCAGAGGAAGCCATAGGTAAAGGGAGATATTTGGGGTATTTTGGTACTAAATTGTTATGCTGAAAGCTACTAATGGGTGCCATCAGGTGAGACTTTGATCCAAAGACAATCACAGACCTTGTTAAAGCCAGTGGATTTGCCAAGCACTCTCCTTCAGGCTCAACAAAAGGCGCATAAAGAGAGATGCAGAGTTGTAGGCATTACCCATGGGATTAGGCACATGGCACTTGCCCAGCTGAGTTATGTGGGCTGAGGTCTTCCCTGGTTGCAAATGTAGGGGCTAGTAAGTATATTTATTGTAGCCTGGGTGTGCTGGCAGCAGGAAGCTTGGACAAGCATATGTGAGAGTTATCCTGAGAGGAAGCAGAGAGACAGAGCTTTTTGGGCACAAAGTTCACTGGAAGGGCAGACATGGGGATTTCTGAGAAAGGAGAATGGCTAAATGTGCTGGGGGGGAGGGAGTGGTGTGGCGGGAAAAGGACAGAGTTCCCTCCCTCGCCCCGGAAGGTAATATGAGGCATGGAGAGCGTGGTGGCCCTGGGCTGGGTGCAGGGATTGCTGGGCAGAGGAGACACATGGGGCATTCACATGTCCTCCCCTTTAGATTGTGCCCTCCCCCCCCAGTTTGGGGAGGCACAAGTCATCATCACTCCAAGCCTGTGAATATTGGTATACCACTCAGGCCAAAGGAACAACCATATTTACTGATGATGTCAAATATGACATTTCACAGGTATAAGGACTAAGGAGAGAGCAATTAGTAGTTTAGTTCAGTACCTCCTTGCCCCTCTAATTAGTCTGTGCAGGGCCTATCAGCTTCCCCCCCCCACACACACACACACTTCACTAACAGCTGGGTCAGGATTGGAGAGGCTGATATGTGCACAAATAGTTAAATATGTGCTTTACAAATTTTTGTTTTGTTGAAAATTCAGTGTCTGATCCTGTTCCAGACATCTCATTCATGAATAGCAGTGTTACCTTAAATCTGCTTCACAATGAGCAGGTGGTACATCATAGCACAGGTAAGCCCTTTTCTTCTGTATATTTCACAGTTTTAATGATTTATTTTTTATTATTGTAATTGTCTCCCCTGCTCCAAGTCAGCAGTGGGTTTTGAACTTTGGCTCTTCAGGACTTAGACCCCCGTCCAGCAAAACACTCAAGCACATGCTTAACGTTAGGCTTGGCAGAATTTGATTTTTGTTTTTTTTATAATTGTGATGGATGATATCGATTGTTTATTTTTAAGCATTTATTTTTATTGATTTTAAATTTTCATGGTTGCTGGAAATTATGAGACTGTCAGACAATTATTGAATGACAGTAGACATTGAAACCCCCAAAGTTAAAGCTTTATAAACCATTAAAACACAAATTGTCAAAATATGCAAAGTAAATATCCTTAAATCACCAAATCATGCCTGTTTTTACTATTCATTCGCTAGCCCATTTGCAACGAGCCTAATTCAGATGTCTAAATCACTGGATTTTTTACTCCAATACGTAAATTCTCATGCAGCATTTTTCTTACTTTCCAAGGGGAATGCAACACACACACTGCCAGATTGTTATATCAGCATGGCAGTCTGTTAGAAATCCAGCTCCTGATGTGCCCCGAATCTCTTTCCAGTTAGCAGAGTTCAACTGTCCAAGGCACTTTTTATATCACCAGGGTTTTTGTAGCTCATCTCCTGCTCATGTAGCATCGCTCTGTCCCTCAGGCATCATCCCTTGTGTGCTTTCCAAAGTCACTCACTATTGTTACTGCTGCCACTGACCACCAGGGGTGTCTCTCAGCACCACAAGGGATGGCAGAACGTCTGGTAGCTCAGAGTTCAGCTCTGACAAGCATCTATAAATTCAAGGGTGAGATTTTCAAAAGGGATTTGTGCTCCTAACTCCCAGGTGCTTTTGAAAATCCCAGCCCAATTATCTGAATTATCCAGACTTTGGAAGTCTCTCTCCCAGAGCCCCATCTCCTCTGACATTGGACCACACTCCTCCTATAGGCTCTGCAACCTTCCTGTCCCAGATGCACCCCTGAAGATCTGGGAGGAGGGTCATGCCTGCCAGTGGCATTCATGAAAATGCCGAGTGGGTTAAAGACTCCTGAGCCCACAGTGATGCTCTACAGAAGGTCGAAGTGGGTGGGGAATGGTCAGAACTCCACCTCTGCAAGGGGAGACGGGAGACTGTCCCAATTTCAAAGCAGGGTGACTTCTAGAAACGGATCAAGCTTCATGGTGGTGGTGTCTTAATTTAGTGAGGCTGGTTTGTCCATCTCTTCTGCTTCAGAGCTAAAGGCAGCCTCTAAATAATGGGATCAGGAGGGAATTGTCCCTGGGAGCGCACTGCTTCATATCTCCTACTGCAGGGTTCTTGCCCTTTCCTCTGAAGCAGCTGGTGTCGGCCATAGTCAGAGACAGGACAGCAGACGAGATGGACCCAATGGTCTGATCCAGTCTGACAAGTCCTATGTTCCTGTTGCCAGTAACCCATCCTCACCTCTAGGGCAGCCCAGTGAGTACTGATGGCTTCTTCTTTTATAGGTAATTGGTTTGACTCCAAGTTCAGAAGATGTGATGCATGGAAAATCATAGCTGCTGTCATAGCTACAGTTCTACTTGCAGTTATCCTTACCGCAGTGATTGTCTGGTCAGGTGAGTGTGTAACCCATCTCTGTGCTTTCCGTTCAGACCTAGAACTGTCCTAATGACGTGCCCTGTCCTCTCTGGTTTCACGCACATTAGCTGCAGTTACAATGCCACAGCCTTGCTGTTGGGCCTCCTGCTCCTTCTATTGCCAGTCCAGCCAGAACAGAGCCTCAAAGGGTTAAACATGCACAGTTAGTGCAATATAGACCCCTGGTCTGATCCAGTCTGTGCCCTGCCTCTGTGAAGTCCTCCTCTTGCATCTTATGGTTACATCAAGGCAGTGGTGACACCTAGTGATTGATTGTATACACTGCATGCATCTTAAATCAGGGGTGTCAAACTCATTGGGAGAAGAGAGCCACATTTTTAATTATGGTCTATAGCTGGTATCCCAATGATGTCAGTGGTATGTTTGAACAGAGATCAAGGTAGAATCTGGCCTTCTTTTTTTTTTTTTTTTTACTAACTAGACTCTTAATTATTCTTATTATGTATTGCTTAGTCAGTCACTTACTGTTACATTCAGCATGACAGAATTGGGGGACTTGCTCTTCTTTGGGACTCTGCTATTCCTGCTCTTTGTTGCTTTTCCTCTCCCATCCTCGTTTCTCTGTTTCTCTTCCCCTTCTCTGTGGTTATTTTTCTGCTCCCTTCTTCACTCTGCATTTCCTTCCTAGGGGCAGTTCTTTAATCAAAACCCCCAGGAGTTTCACTCCCCCATCTTTCCTATCATATAGCCTCTGAAATGACAATTAAATAGTTAATGCTCGTTTTTAACATGTCCTCATGTGGGTTTAGAAAGAACACTGCAATGAGATAAATTGACTTGGAGGGCAATTCACACCACTCAGAGCAATTGGCTCAGGCTCTCTGCAGATTCAGGCAGTGTTGCTGTGGTGGTTACACTCAGGGCAGCTTCTCCCCTCTCAGATCTGCTGTCTCAAGCTCTATAAACTCAGGCAGATGTTGCAGCATGGATTGGCTTGGGTCACATTTGGAAGGCTTTCTTTGCTACCATGAAGGCTAGAATGTGATATATTTAAAAAGGTCAAAGCTGAATGTCTACAGGGAGGGGCAGTGTTGTCTAGTGGATAGAGCACTGGACTGGTCTCAAGAGCCCTGGGTTCTATTCCTAGCTCTGCCACTGTCCTGCTGTGGTGATCTAGGTCAAGTCACCACCCCTATCGGTGCCTCAGTTTCCCCATCCGTGAAATGAGGATAATGATACTGACCTCTTCTGTCACGCACTTTGAGAGTAGGTATTCTTATTAGCATGTTCACTGTACAGCTGTTTTATTGCTGATGCTTTTAATTCCTTGCAGCAGACATCAGATGTTCTGAAACCTATGTCTGAAGGGTTTTGGCCCTCTGATTCCCAGCAGATACAGAGGTGGGGTGGGAGAAGAAAGAGATGCTCTTACACCTTTTTACTTTTCAGTGTCAAAGGCCAGTGTGACTCCTCCAGACAGTCGTGCCACCTGCTGCCCTGAAAAGTGGATCGGGTACGAAGGAAAATGTTACCTTTTCTCTGAGGATGAAGCAGACTGGACTTCAAGCCAACATTTCTGCTCTTCCCCTGGTGCCTCCTTGGCTTGGCTTGACACCCCGCAGGAAAAGGTGATAAAATAAAAAAAAAAAAAAAAAAAGAGAGAGAGAGAGAGATTAAAGTATCTCAGCCCAGGAGAAAAAGAATAGTACCCTTCAAAACAGGGTGAAGCCATTTCTGAATTCAAAATAAAAAATTACATTTATTTGAATTGTAGCAGTGAACCTCAACTGAGATCAGGGCCCCGTTGTGCCGGGTACTGCACAGACACACAGGGAGAGACAGTCCCTGCCCCAGCTGAGATCAGGGCCCCGTTGTGCCGGGTGCTGCCCAGACACACAGGGAGAGACAGTCCCTGACCCAGCTGAGATCAGGGCCCCGTTGTGCCAGACGCTGCCCAGACACACAGCGAGAGACAG
>NW_020693880.1:17510-35184 GCF_002925995.2 Terrapene triunguis
AGGGCCCCGTTGTGCCAGACGCTGCCCAGACACACAGCGAGAGACAGGCCCTGCCCCAGCTGAGCTCAGGGCCCCGTTGTGCCGGGTGCTGCACAGACACACAGTGAGAGTCAGCCCCAGCTGACCCCCCTCCAGAAGCTGGGTGCTGCACAGAGACACAGTGAAAGACAGTCACTCTGCTGATGATCTTACACTCTAAATAGGCAAAACAGACAAAGACAAGATTATTATCCCCACTTTACAGATGGGGAACTGAGGCTCGGGTGGGAATATGGGCAGGCTTTTTGAAAGGGCTCAGTGTTGGCCTTACCTATACAGGGAGAGAATATCAGATTCTAGAACAGTCTAGCAGGCAAAGGAAGAGGAAGATCCAGAGGTGCAGAAACTAGATAGATTCAACCTGGAAGTAAGGCACAACATTGTCTTGCTTAAACCAATGTAAAAAAAAAAAGGTAAAGTCTATTTCCCCTTTGCATTCTTTAAAAGGATTTCTTGATGCAATACCAAGGCTACCTTGATGCCTGGATCGGTCTCAGGAGGGAACCAGGCCAGCCCTGGAAGTGGCCCAATGGCTCAGTATTCAACAACCTGTGAGTCACTTTCTTTTTATTCACTCTCTTGGGTCACAGACAGCTGTGGTGGGGGCTCCCCTCTCTGTGGGTCAGTTCTAAACTCCCACCCCGTGTTGTGGGATGACTGGAGACCCCTCCTACAGTCCTTGGGGAGGCAGGAGTTCACCCGGAAATCACTCCAGCACCTACATTGGCAAATGCACAATCCAAGTGCCCCTCCAGCATCAGTCAGAGCATTTCCTTCCCTTTGGGCTCTGGCTGATTCTCAAAGGCAGTGCAGATTTACAGAGACCAGAGCTGCTCCCTTAGCAGGAAGGATGGACAAAAACTAACTTTTTTGACTTTTTGGTTCTCCAAAACTTTTGAAAATGCCATTTTCTAGGTTGACCTGGAACTATTTTTTTCATCGTTTTTTTGGAATTGCCAGTAAACTGAAAAATCCATTATTCACACTCTACTTCTAATGGCCTCCTTCACAGCTTCATTGTTCTTATTTTTTTGCAGGTTTCAAATAGGAGAAGGAGGAGAGTGCGCCTATATATACAAAAACACCGTCAGCAGTTCAAGGTGCTACACACAGAGGAACTGCATCTGTAGCAAACCTGATGAATTTGCTAAGAGAAAGATTTCTTAAGAATTATTAACCTGGGCCATTTTGATTTTGCCACTTGTTGGGGTACCAAGAAAGGTTTCATGATTTTGTCCCCTGTGTGGTTTGTCACTTTAGAAACACGGGGAAATATGCTGTTAAATCTTGTCTCCCAGTGTAAAGCTGAGGGAAATGAGAAGAGAATCAGTCCTGACAATTCTTGCCCTTTACACAAAGACCAAACTGAATCAGAAATTTGGAACCCGAACTCTTATACTCCAGTTTGACCTGATA
Organism: Terrapene triunguis; assembly: GCF_002925995.2. Lineage (NCBI taxonomy): Eukaryota > Metazoa > Chordata > Testudines > Emydidae > Terrapene > Terrapene triunguis. Next base: position 18,966 of record NW_020693880.1, read on the forward strand.
TATAAAGCTTTTATGGAAAGCTGCTTGAAATACTTTGTATGAGAGACGTATTTTTTTCCATTGAAAAATGGCTATTTTTCTAAATCAGAAATTTTCACCCAAAATATTTTTAACTGAAAAATGAAAAATTTACTGGTGGCTTGGGGGAGTTTTTTTAGTTTATTGTTTTTAATTTCTCTCCTCCCCATCCTCTTTTCTATGTCTTTCCCCTATTTAGTGACAAAATGGAAGGAAAAACTGAACATTTCAAAACCAAACATTTTTCTAAATTGAATTTTTTTGACAGATTTTTATGAAAAATTTCATGTAGACAAAAAACTTTCTAACTGTTCTTCCAGTTTTTCACCCAGCTCTACTTTTGTGCTTGATCTGTTTGAAAGGGGCACTGTTTAGCAAGGAAGATGGCAGAGATGAAGGAATTTGCTGGGGAGGAAGTCAGCATGGTTGTGAGACTCATGCCAGAGGCATTCAGTGGCATGCAAATGAGAATGAAATAACTGTCTGTCGGGGGGCTGGAACAATGTGTACAGTGGGGGGGCTGAGAGCCATTGAACCAAACTGTGAACCCTGTATAGAATGGAAACCACTTCAAGCCAGGGAGTGAAGTACCACCCCCAGCACTCCTAGTTCCAGGCCTTTGACTGGATGTTGAGCATAACCCACAGTCAGGAGTTAGTGTGATGCCATTTGGGTTGAGAGAAAGGAGTGGAGGAATCAGTAACTGAATGAATTATTATGAGGAAAGAGAGAGGTTGGAAAGAGGCTGAAAGTAGTGGAGATACCATGGAAACTGAAAGAAAAGCCAAGTGGAGAGACAGGTGGCAAGAAGCTGATATTAAAGTGATGTTCGGAGAAGGGGAACCCAATACTATAGAGATGAGAAGCCCAGATCCACAGACGTATTTAGGCCCCTAACTTCGATTGACTTCGGTGGGCCAGAGTGCTTAGTGAAGGCAAGGTTGAGCAAGTGCTTATTTGGTGAGTGAGAGAGTTGATCTGGGGCTGAAGGTCAGGTGAAGAGTTGGGCAGTTAACAGGTCAGAGGAGATGTTAGTATGGGAGTCACCAAGGATGAGGATGGGAGACTGAAAGGAGAGGAAGAGGGGGTGCCAAGTGTCAAAATTAGAGAGGAGGGTCAAAGGTCGGTAGGAGTTGGATGGATGCCTAGATAAGATAGTAGGAAGTTTGATGTTCTGTTTGGACCCTGCAATACTGTTACACATTTTTTTCCACCAGCACCGACTGGTTTCCATTCTGCTTCAGTGCATTTCCCCTGCCCAACTTTCTTTATTGTTTCCATGTTTGTATTTGTTGTTCGCATTTTTCTTAGATACATGTTTATATACTGTTCCCATGAGGACTGCTCTTTGCTGATGTGCACTAGGACCAAATCCTGCCAGGGCTGAGTGCTAGTTGTAAGGTGCCGAGAAATCAATGAGACCTCTAGGGCCACTAGAAGCGCTACAGCTGCACCACTGTAAGCTCTTTAGTGTCGCCATAGTCTCGGTGAAAGGGGTCCTGTATCATCAGTTTCTTCTCCTAGCAGACACAGCCCCACAAGACCACAAATACTGGTGAACCACTCAGGCCAAAGGGCAACAAATTGTTTTGTTTCTTTGCTTCTATTTGTGTGACATCTGAATAAAATATGACCATATAGATTATTGTTGCAACCACTGTTATATATTTTCAACAAATTTTGTACAAAGGTGGTCGAGTGAGGTGTCTATGGAAAGGTTGTAATTTGCTGGTTATGATTATGCTGTCTGTATGCATGTATCATTTTTGTATTTGAAGTTATGAGTATTGGCTCTATATCTGTATGTCAAATGTTTGCTCCTGGGATAACTAACAAGGTAGTCAGCCAGCACATCTCGAAGGAACCATTCAAATTGAGTGGCCCATCAAAAGGCCACTTAACTCACAATGGACCGTGGGAGATGCCCATCTACACTGATTGGAGGGCTGTCCTGTAAATGTGCTGTCTGGAGTATAGGTGATGGCTTCCTGCAATGACTATGCGAAATGCATGGACATGTGACTTGCCCATGTGACTCCAAATTCCATCTTGCTCTTGTAATTTTCCACATTAAGAACAGTGAGTTTCCTTCCACATGGGAGAAGATCTAAAAGGCCCTGGGAACATCTCCATTTTGTCTTCAGTCATACTTCTTACCTCTGGAGGAACTTGACTACAAACTGAAGCTCTGAACAAAGGAGTGAATGACCCATCCAAGCTGTGGATGTACTCCAGAGACTTGACTTAAGCCAGCAATTTATTCCATCACTGCTACAAGCCTGAGCCAAGAACTGTACAATTATTGTATGTATTTGATCCCTTCAACCAATTTTAATTCTCACCTTTATTTCTTTCTTTTTATGAGTAAATCTTTAGATTTTAGATACCCAAAAATCACGCTAATGCCAATCCTTTAGTAAGATCTAAGTTATATATTAACCTGGGTATGTGGCTGGTCCTTTGGGATCAGAAGAACTTTTTATTTGATGAGATTGGTTGTAAAGAACCCCTCATCTCTGAACCCAGTGTTTTTGGTGGTGATATAAGAAGTGGAATTTCTAAGGAAACTGTTTTTATGACTTCTTGTTAGCCAGTGGGGTGAGGCAGAAATTTACTTTTGTTGCTGGTTGGGTATATCCTATGGGGGATTAGCCACAGTCTTGCAGTGTATCTGCCCTATTTCTCAGCAGTTTGTCCTGAATTCGGCATCCTCAGTTGTGTCCCACAGAGACACCACGGTTACATTGTGCTCTTGCCATTCGAGGCTTTCAATGTAAGTGAATAATGTTTACCATGGATGAAGTGGTGCATAAATGAGCATTCTATGGCCAATGGCATATTAATGTGCACAGACGGGAGGTTCTGTGGGGACTAGAATATGGGTCAGTGGTGTTGCTGCCACCATAGGCACGGAGAAAAATTAGTGGGTGCTGAACACCCTTCCGCAGCCAACCTCCCCACTTCCCCCCAGCGCCTCTCACCTGCCAGCGTCTCCACTGATCAACTCCTTGTCCTCCCTCCCAGCGCCTCCTGTGCAAACAGTTGTTTCGCGGCATGCAGGAAGATGGAGGAGGGATGGGGAGGAGCGGGGACAGTGCACACTCTGGGGAGTGGGTGGGAAGAGGTGGGGCGGAAAGAGGAGGGGCAGGGGATTGAGGGAAGAGGTGAAGTGCGGGGTGGGGCAGGAGAGGAGTAGGGGTGGGAAGAGGTGAGGCAGGGGCAGAAGCTTGGGGGAAGAGTGGGAGCGGGGCCTGGGGAAGAAGGGAGGTCGAGCACACCCTGACTAGGGGGGAAATCAGCACCTATGGCTGCCGCAGTATAGAGTCATGTTTCTTATCCTACAAACCCTGTGGAGATAAACACCACAGGAAGTCCCACCTCAGAAGCCCAGAATTGCAGCTTTCCTGGTGGCCCAATGGGTCCAGGGACCCTATTTAAGTGCAGGAGGAGTTCTAGGAAGTGTTTGTGTGACAAAGTGGACCCCCCTGCCAGTTGTAGGGATGGACCTGCCTCTTGGGTTTCTCTTGGGCTCCTGACCCCGGCTCTGGCTCCTGGTTCCTGACTCCAGCTCTGACCGGAGCTGTTCCTGCCTTCTGACCACTGCTCTGACCACTAGACATGGCTGGCCAAGCCCCATCATGACAATAGGTGACCCGTTGGGCAGGGCGTATTACTCATCCTCTTCCTAATGCATCTAGGATGTGCGTTCTCTAGCTGCCAGCTAGGGAAGGGACCCATTTAGCTCAGCTGTTGTGGCTCATGGTCTTAGCACTGAAGCTCCCATGTAGAGGTGGCAGAAGACAGAATCCCTGCCCATGAAAAATTCACAGTTTAAAAAAAAAAATCCATCCCATATCAGGGCAAAAAGGTGAAGATTTTCACCAAAAGGGTTTCCCAGAAACAATCCACTGTGGGAGAATCAAAACAGAATTTTTCAGCAGCACTTAAGCTGGGCCTTTCAGTGGGGACTAGGGTGATCAGATGTCCCGATTTTATAGGGATAGTCCCGATATTTGGGGCTCTTTCTTATATAGGCTCCTATTACCCCTCACCCTCTGTCACGATTTTTCACACTTGCTGTCTGGTCACGCTAGTGAGGACTCAGGGAGTTACTTGAATTGCTTTTCAGACTCCCAAAGGCTCCTTTGAAAATCCCCACCCTGAGCAGTGACTTCACTGGGGTTACTTTACTCACGAGCTTTGCTGGATCAAGGCGTTCCACCCTGGTCCCAGTTTGGAGAAGGCAGAATAGTGGTGGGGAGGTAAAAGGTAGACCATTCTTTCCCCCTGGAGACCCCATTCTTTGTGCTGCTCCCTAAGAGAACAGGTTTTCTCCCCCATGAGAATATTCTTCTGCAATACTACCCCCACTGCTGTTAAGAACAGAAGACCGGCCAGACTGGGTCAGACCAATGGTCCATCTAGCCCAGTATCCCGTCTTCTGACTGGCCAATGCCAGGTGCTTCAGAGGGAATGAACAGAACTGGCAATCATTGAGCATCCATCCCCTGTTGTCCACTCCAGCTACCATGGGGTTGCATTCCTCATAATCTTGGCTAATAGCCATTGCTGGTCCTTTCATCTATGAATTTATCTACTGTAGTTCTTTTCTGAACCCGTTATAATTGTGGCCTTCGCAACATCCTCTGGCAACAAGTTCTACATGTTGACTGTTGTGTGAAGAAATACTGCCTTTGTGTTATGTTATGTTTTATGTCCCTGTAGGATATTTGCCAAGCTATACAGGGCCTCATCCTTGAAGAGGTAGGTGACAGCCCTCTTTGCCTGCCAAACCACCTCCTCCACCAAGAAATAGGGGTGATCTATCACAATCAATTTGATCCTCCCCCTAACAAAGATGCAGAATGACAGGATTAGTTTCTAGAGAGACAAGGTGGGTGAGGTAGTATCTTTTATTGCAGGGGTTCTCAACCTTTTTCTTTCTGAGGCCCCTCCCCACCACACACACACGCTTTAAAAACTCCACGGCCCACCTGTGCCACAATTATTCTTTTTCTGCATATCCAGGGCCAGGGCCAGCGTTAGGGGGTAGCAAGCAGGACAGCTGCCTGGGGCTCCATGCCACAGGGCACCCCGCAAAGCTAAGTTACTCAGGCTTTGGCTTCAGCTCCAGGCCCCAGTTAGTCTAATACTGGTCCTACTCTCTGGTTTATTTTGATGGACCTCTGAAACCTGGGTGGCCATGGACCCCTCGTTGAGAACTACTGTTACTGGACCAACTTCTGTTGGTGAGAGAGACAAGTTTTCAAGCTTCTCTCTGCTTTCTTAACCCCCATATTACCTATAGGGGTGGCCTTCAACACAAACTCCTTCCACATTCCTAGCCCCCCTCCCTGCCACCTGTAATATGTTTACTTGCAGTATATTATTCAGCCACTAGATATCACCCTGTGGTGTATGTGTTACAAGCAGGGTGCAGGCCCTGGTAAATATAAGGCCTGGTCTACACTACGACTTTAATTCGGATTTAGCTGCGTTAATCCGAATTAATCCTTAACCCGTCCACACAACGGAGCCAGTTACTTCAAATTAAAGGGCGCTTAAAATCGATTTCTGTACTCCACCCCGACGAGCGGAGTAGCACCAAAATCGATTTTGTAAATTCGAATTAGGGGTAGTGTGGCCGCACACCACCGAATTAATGTGGTTAAAATTAATGGGGTAGTGTGGCCGCACACCACCGAATTAATGTGGTTAAAAACCGAATTAATGTGCTTAGTGTGGCCGCGCACAATCGAATTTATACAATCTGTTTCCCAAATTCGAATTATCTAAATTCGAATTAATCTCGTAGTGTAGACGTACCCTAAGAGACAAAGCTAGGACTCAAGCTCTGTGGAAACCTGTCTTGATTTTTTGTTTGGTTGTGTTTTTTGTCTATTTGTTTTTGTAATAAACTCCTGTGTACTACATACTATGGTTCCATGTAACGTGACACTGTTAACTAGTGAATGAAACTAGAATCTGGCCTGTGAACAGCTCTCAGTATTCCTGAAGCTCAGGGAATGAGGGACCAGACATTGGAAAGAAATTTCCTTTTAGATTTTTGTGTTTAGAAATCATATTACTCTATAAAAGTATAAAAGCTCCTTACATTTCCTTTCAGTGACAGTTTATGCAAGTTAGATGTCTTCAAGTCGCCAGGGCCTGATCAACTACATCCTAGAATACTGTAGGAACTTACTGAGGAGATATCTGAGCCATTAGCGATTATCTTCGAAAAGACACGGAAGACGGGAGAGAAACCAGAGGACTGGAAAAGGGAAAATATAGTGCCTATCTATAAAAAGGGGAATACAGACAACCCAGGGAATTACAGACCAATTAGCTTAACTTCAATACTGGAGCAAATAATTAAGCCAAGGGTGGCCAACTTGTGGCTCCGGAGCCACATGGGGCTCTTCAGAAGTTAATATGCGGCTCCTTGTATAGGCACTGACTCCGAGGCTGGAGCTACAGGTGCCAAATTTCCAATGTGCCGGGGGGGGGGGGCGGCGGGGGTGCTCACTGCTCAACCCCTGGCTCTGCCACAGGCCCTGCCCCCACTCCACCCCTTCCCACCCCCTCCCCTGAGCCTGCCGTGCCCTCGCTCCTCCCCGCTCCCCCCAGAGCCTCCTGCACGCCACGAAACAGCTGATCAGGAGGTGTGGGAAGGGAGGGGGAGGCGCTGATCGGCCGGGCTGCCCGTGGGTGGGAGGCGCTGGGAGCGGGAGCTAATGGGGGGCTGCTGACGTATTACTGTGGCTCTTTGGCAATGTAAACTGGTAAATTCTGGCTCCTTCTCAGGCTCAGGTTGGCCACCCCTGAATTAAGCAATCAATTTGCAAAGACCTGGAAGATGATAAGGTGATAAGTAAGTTTATGATTCTGTCCTGGGTATTTTAGTAAAAGGCAGGGACAGGTCACAGACAATAAACAAAAATTCACGGAAGCCCATGCCCTGTCCCTGACTTTAACTAAAAATAACATGGGGCGTGGGTGGGAGGGACAAACAGCACTGCCAGGGGTTTGCAGCTGTCCAGCCCTGCTGCTGCTTCTGCAACAGGGGTAGACCACCCAACCTGACAACCTCAGCAGCTCCTTTGGCTGACAGCTGCTCCGGCCTTGCCCCGGAAGAAGTCATAGAGGTCCCAGAAAGTCACAGAATCCATGACCTCCTTAGTGATAAGTAAGAGTCAGCATGGATCAGTCAAGACCAAATTGCGTCAAACCAATCTAGTAGCTTGCTTTGACAGGGTAACAAGCCTTGTGGATGGGGGCGGGAGTGGTGGATGTGGTATATCTTGACTTTAGTAAGGCTTTTGATTCTGTCTCATAAACAAACTAGGGAAATACAACCTAGAAGGAGCTACTATTTGGTGGATGTTTGGAAAGCCGTTCCCAGAGAATAGTTATCAGTGGTTTACAGTCAAGGTGGAAGGGTCTATCAAGTGTGGTCCCCACAGGGATCGGTCCTGCATTCGGTTCTGTTCAATATCTTCATCAGTGATTTAGATAATGGCATAGAGAGTACACTTATAAAGTTTGCGGATGATACCAAGCTGGGAGGGGTTGCAAGTGCTTTGGAGGATAGGGTTAAAAAGCAAAATGATTTAGACAAATGGAGAAATGGTCTGAAGTAAATATGGTGAAATTCAATAAGGACAAATGCAAAGTACTTCACTTAAGAAGGAACAAGCAGTTGCACACATACAAAATGGAAAATGACTGCCTAGGAAGGAGTATTACGGAAAGGGATCTGGGGGTTACAGTGGATCACAAACTAAATATGCATCAACAATGTAATACTGTTTACAATCATTCTGGGATGTATTAGCAGGGGTGTTGAAGCAAAACATGAGAGGTAATTCTGCTCTACTCCATGCTGATTAGGCCTCAACTGAAGTATTGTGTCCAGTTCTGGGTGCCACATTTCAGGAAAGATGTGGACAAATTGGAAAAAAGTCCAGAGGAAAGCAACAAAAGTGATTAAAGGTCTAGGAAACATGGCCTATAAGGAAATATTGAAAAAATAGGTTTGTTTAATCTGGAAAAGAGAAGACTGAGAGGGGACATGATAACAGTTTTCATGTACATAAAAGGTTGTTACAAGGAGGTGGGAGAAAAATTGTTCTCGTTAACCTCTGAGGATAGGACAAGAAGCAATGGTCTTAAATTACAGGAAGGGCAGTTTAGGTTGGTCATTAGGAAAAACTTCCTAACTGTCAGGGTAGTTAAGCACTGGAACAAATTATGTAGGGAGGTTGTGGAATCTCCATCGCTGGAGATTTTTAAGAGCAGGTCAGACAAACAGCTGTCGGGGATGGTCTAGATAATGCTTACTCCTGCCATGAGTGCAGGGGACTGGACCTCTCAAGGTCCCTTCCAGTCCTACAATTCTATTTTCATTGTACAAAGGTAGATCAGGCATGCTGCTGTTTATATCAGGAGAGCTTCCTTCCCACAAATCCATTTGAACTTGGTATTGCAGATATCAGAACGGATCTGATTCTTTTTGATCACACCACAGCTGTTGTTATCGGCAGGACCTGGGAGTCTGGGGAAGGAAGGCAGAATGAACTGTCAGAGGAATGAAGCTTTGTGCTCCCTATTTTTAATTCTCTTTGTTGAGAGTTTTAGTAGCAATTACATAGCTCAATAAAGGTGGGCGTATACTGGAGTTAAGACATTTAAGATAAGATTCATAAAGTTACGCCCAGAAGGGACCATTCTGATTCATCTAGTCTGATCTTCTGCAAAGCATAGGCCAAAAAATTTCACCCAGTGATTCCTGCATCCATCCCAATAACCTGTGAATAAACCAGGATATATTTTTTAGAAGGACATTGCATCTTCATTTAAAGACTTCAAGTGCTGGAGAATCCCCCATTCCTCGGTAAGTTGTTCTAATGGTTAACAACCCTCACTGTTAAAAACCTGAATCTTATTTCCAGTTTTAATCTGTCCAGCTTCAACTTCCAGCCACTGGCTCTCATTCTGCTTTTGTCAGCTAGTTTAAGGAGCCGTCTGCTCTCAGAAATCTTTTCCCATGTTGGTGTTGATTGACCATGATCAAGTCATCTCTTAACTTCCTCTTTGCACTGGTTAGGTCATAACTCAGATCTAAGTGTTATAGCTCAAAAACTGGTACACATTTAAGGAAAATTACATTTTTGTGGTCATGTGCAATGACTTTTGGCTCTTTATAGTCCAGGAGTACACTGCATTCAACTGTTCATAGTTTCAGAATTACAATATAAAACAGCAAACACAAGCTAACACTCACTGAGTTTGATTTAATGGTGATCCGTCCACCCACATCCATTTCCTCTCTGGGAACGTGACACTGAGTCCAAGCCAGACAAGGCGTTCACCCTCTGTAATGTTCTGTATGAAAGCCTGTCATTGACATGATAGAGGCATCTGGGTGAATATAACCTGCTATGAATCTCTGGCAACTTTACTTCTTGTCAAGAACCTGGCTCACAGATCTCCATGTAGGCATTTGTGTGTAGTTAAAGACACCCAAGTTTGTATTCTTTCTGTTCCCCTTTCTGAAATGTTTACCTTGCCACCTATTACCACAGCTGCCAAGTTGTACATGTGGCCACATGTCTGAGGCCTGGTCTACACTACGAGTTTAGGTCGAATTTAGCAGTGTTAAATCGAATTAAGCCTGGACACGTCCACACGACGAAGCCCTTTTTTTCGACTTAAAGGGTCCTTTAAACCGGTTTCTTTACTCCACCTCCGACAAGGGGATTAGTGCTGAAATCGGCCTTTGCGGGTCAGATTTGGGGTAGTGTGGACGGAATTCAACGTTATTGGCCTCCGGGAGCTATCCCACAGTGCTTCATTGTGACCGCTCTGGACAGCAATCTCAACTCAGATGCACTGACCAGGTAGACAGGAAAAGCCCCGCGAACTTTTGAATTTCATTTCCTGTTTGCCCAGCATGGAGAGCACAGGTGACCACGCAGAGCTCATCAGCACAGGTAACCATGATGGAGTCCCAGGATCGCAAAAGAGCTCCAGCATGGACCGAACGGGAGGTACGGGATCTGCTTGCCATATGGGGAGACGAATCAGTGCTAACTGAACTCCGTAGCAGTAAACGAAATGGCAAAATATTAGAAAAAGTCTTAAAGGCCATGAAGGACAGAGGCCATAACAGGGACGCACAGCAGTGCCGCGTGAAAATTAAGGAGCTACGGCAAACCTACCACAAAGCCAGAGAGGCAAACGGAAGGTCCGGGGCAGAGCCTCTATGCGGAGCTGCATGCCATGCATGTGGTGCAGCCACCACTACCCCAACCGTGTGCTTTGACTCCATCAATGGAGAATCACGCAACAGGGAAGCGGGTTCGGGGTACGAGGAAGATGATGATGAAGACAATGAAGATAGATCACAGCAAGAAAGCAGAGAAACCAGTTTCCCCAACAGCCAGGATATGTTTATCACCCTGGACCTGGACCAGTAACCCCCGAACTCACCCAAGGCGTGCTCCCAGACCCTGAGGGCACACAAGGGACCTCTGGTGAGTGTACCTTTGTAAATATTACACATGGTTTAAAAGCAAGCGTGTTTAATGATTAATGATTAATTTGCCCTGGCAATCGCGGCCAGTACAGCTACTGGAAAAGTCTGTTAACGTGTATGGGGATGGAACGGAAATCCTCCAGGGACATCTCCAGAAAGCTCTCCTTCATGTACTCCCAAAGCCTTTGCAAAAGGTTTCTGGGGAGGGCTGCCTTATCCCGTCCGCCATGGTAGGACACTTTACCACGCCAGGCCAGTACCACGTAGTCTGGAATCATTGCATAACAAAGGATGGCAGCATATGGTCCCGGTGTTTGCTGACATGCAGACAACATCCATTCCTTATCGCTCTTTGTTATCCTCAGGAGAGTGATATCATTCACGGTCACCTGGTTGAAATGGGGTGATTTTATTAAGGGGACATTCAGAGGTGCCCGTTCCTGCTCGGCTGAACAGAAATGTTCCCCGCTGTTAGCCACGCGGTGGGGGGGAGGGTGAAGTGATCATCCCAGAGAATTGGGTGTGTGTGTGTGGGGGGGTAGTTGGGTTTGTGCTGCATGTTAACCCGGAAACCTCAGCCCCTCCTTTTACATTGCAAACCCATTTTAAATGGCCAACCCAACGGGTGCTTGGTATGGTAAATGAGGGCGCTACTGTTTGAAACCATTCCCACATGTTAAGAAGGTTAAAAAAGCCAAAAGACTGTGGCTTATTATGGCTGCCTGCAAGCCGAAATCTGTTGCCTGGCACTGCGTGAGTGATCTCTCACACCAAACCGGCAGGCCCTCAATACAAGAGGGAAAATGCGACCTTGTAACGAAAGCACATGTGCTGTGTAATGTGAACAGCAAAATGTAACGTGAAAGAGTGTACCCATTGTTCTCTAAAATGTGTCTTTTTTAACCACCTCTCCCTTCTCCTCCACCAGCTACAAATGTTTCTCCTTCACAGAGGCTAGTGAAGATTAGAAGGAGAAAACGGCGGACTCGGGATGATATGTTCTCGGAGCTCCAGATGTCCTCCCACGCTGACAGAGCACAGCAGAATGCGTGGAGGCAGTCAATGTCAGAGTGCAAAAAAGCACAATATGAACAAGAGGAGAGGTGGCGGGCTGAATCGCAGGCTGAAGAGAGCAAGTGGCGGGCTGAAGAGGATAGGTGGCGTCAGATTGCTGACAGAAGGCAAGAGTCGATGCTCCAGCTGCTGGAGCATCAAACTGATATGCTCCAGCGTATGGTTGAGCTGCAGGAAAGGCAGCAGGAGCAGAGACCGCCGCTACAGGCCCTGTGTAACCAACAGCCCTCCTCCCCAAGTTCCATAGCCTCCTCACCCAGATGCCCAAGAACGCGGTGGGGGGGCCTCCGGCCACCCAGTCACTCCACCCCAGATGATTGCCCAAGCATCAGAAGGCTGGCCTTCAATAAGTGTTAAAGTTTTAAACTGCAGTGTGTCCTTGTCCTTCCCTTCTCCCCCACCCCACCCGGTGCTTCCCTCCTCCCCCACCCCTCCCGGGCTACCTTGGCAGTTATCCCCCTAGTTGTGTGATGAATTAATAAAGAATGCATGAATGTGAAGTAACAATGACTTTATTGCCTCTGCAAGCGGTGCTCGAAGGGGGGAGGGGAGGGTGGTTAGTTTACAGGGAAGTAGAGTGAACCGGGGAGGGGTGGGGAGAGGGGCGGAGGGTTCATCAAGGAGAAACAAACAGAAGTTTCACACCGTAGCCTGGCCAGTCACAAAACTGGTTTTCAAAGCTTCTCTGATGCGCACTGCACCCTGCTGTACTCTTCTAACCGCCCTGGTGTCTGGCTGCGCGTAATCAGCGGCCAGGCGATTTGCCTCAACCTCCCACCCTGCCATAAATGTCTCCCCCTTTCTCTCACAGATATTGTGGAGCGCACAGCAAACAGCAATAACAATTGGAATATTGGCTTCGCTGAGGTCTATCCGAGTCAGTAAACTGCGCCAGCGCGCTTTTAAACATCCAAATGCACATTCTACCACCATTCGGCACTTGCTCAGCCTATAGTTGAACAGGTCCTGACTACTGTCCAGGCTGCCTGTGTACGGCTTCATGAGCCATGGCATTAAGGGGTAGGCTGGGTCACCAAGGATAACTATAGGCATTTCAACATCCCCAACGGTTATTTTCTGGTCCGGGAAGAAAGTCCCTTCCTCCAGCTTTTGAAACAGACCAGAGTTCCTGAAGACGTGAGCATCATGTACCTTTCCCGGCCATCCCACGTTGATGTTAGTGAAACGTCCCTTGTGATCCACCAGGGCTTGCAGCAGCATTGAAAAGTACCCCTTGCGGTTTATGTACTCGGTGGCTTGGTGCTCCGGTGCCAAGATAGGGATATGGGTTCCGTCTATCGCCCCACCACAGTTTGGGAATCCCATTGCAGCAAAGCCATCCACTATGACCTGCACGTTTCCCAGAGTCACTACCCTTGATATCAGCAGGTCTTTGATTGTGTTGGCTACTTGGATCACAGCAGCCCCCACAGTAGATTTGCCCTCTCCAAATTGATTCCCGACTGACCGGTAGCTGTCTGGCGTTGCAAACTTCCACAGGGCTATCGCTACTTGCTTCTCAACTGTGAGGGCTGCTCTCATCTTGGCATTCTGGCGCTTCAGGGCAGGGGAAAGCAAGTCACAAAGTTCCATGAAAGTGCCCTTACGCATGTGAAAGTTTCTCAGCCACTGGGAATCGTCCCACACCTGCAACACGATGCGGTCCCACCAGTCTGTGCTTGTTTCCCGGGCCCAGAATCGGCGTTCCACGCCATGAACCTGCCCCAGTAACACCATGATTTGCACATTGCTGGGGCCTGTACTTTGTGAGAGGTCTGTGTCCATGTCAATTTCCTCATCACTCTCGTCGCTGCGTTGCAATCGCCTCCTCGCCTGGTTTTGCTTTGGCATGTTCTGGCTCTGCATATACTCCAGGACAATGCGCGTGGTGTTCATAGTGCTCATAATTGCTGCGGTGATCTGAGCGGGCTCCATGATCCCAGTGCTATGGCGTCTGGGCTGAAAAAAGGCGCAAAACTATTGTCTGACGGAGGGAGAGAGGGAGGGGCGAGTGACGACATGGCTTACAGGGAATTAAAATCAACAAAGGTGGCTGTGCATCAGGGAGAAACACAAACAACTGTCACACAGAATGCCCCCCCCCCAAAGATTGAACTCAGAACCCTGGGTTTAGCAGGCCATTGATTTCACGGAGGGAGGGGGAAGCAAATGAATACAGAACAAATCTGGTCCATCCATTTTTTACATCTTAAGCTGGCAGCAGACGGTGCAGCATGACTGATAGCCATCGGCATCTTCTGGGTGCTTGGCAGAAAATGCTGTATTACGACTGCTAGCCATCATCGTCAAGACGGTTCAATAGGACTGCCGGCAGGACTGAGTCTCCAGGAGACAAAACATGTCTGCCCAGGTGCCTCTGACCGAACTCACTGAGGAGTACGACGACGACGGATACCAGTCGTAATACACCATCCACTGCCAAAAGGCAAGGAGCTGCTGCTGTATAGCAATGCAGCCCCACGTCTGCCAGCCCCACGTCTGCCAGCACCCAGATCGCCGATGAAGGCTACCAGTCATACTGCACCGTCTACTGCCAAAAGGCAATTAGCTGCTGCTGTGTAGCAATGCAGTACCACGTCTGCCGGCACCCAGATGACATATGGTGACGGTGAGCTGAGCTGAGCAGGCTCCATGCTTGCCGTGGTATGTTGTCTGCACAGGTAACCCAGGTAAAAAGGCGCGACTCGATTGTCTGCCGTTGCTCTGATGGAGGGGGAGGGGCCTGACGACATGTACTCAGAACCCCCCGCGACACTGTTTTTGCATCATCAGGCATTGGGATCTCAACCCAGAATTCCAATGGGTGGCGGAGACTGCAGGAACTGTGGGATAGCTACCCACAGTGCAAGGCTCCGGAAGTCGACGCTAGCTTCGGTACTGTGGACGTGGTCCGCTGACTTAATGCACTTAGAGCATTTTATGTGGGGACACACACAATTGCCTGTATAAAACCGATTTCTATAAAACCGGCTTCTATAAATTCGACCTAATTTCGTAGTGTGGACATCATTTCTCACTGAGATAACTCTAATCCACAACTGCCAGTGGAAGGTTGTATGGATGGGGCAGGGAGGCACAAATCCTTCCAGAGCACTAGGAGCAAAAGCGAGAGCTGCCAGCTTAGCTGCATAACACATGCTGACCAGCGGTCATACGTAGGAAGCAGGAGCCTGCCTCAATGCACAGCTCCAACAGGGCTGGTAGAAGGGCTCCTACACACACCCACATCCTGGGACTCAATCTTTGCCTTCAAAATTTCTGCAATATTTGGTGTGGTGTTGCTTGATTTTGCTGGGAGACTCCTTTGGTGTCTCAGAAATTTACATTGTGGACTCTCAAACTTAATTAAAGGGACAGTGCTCCTGAACCTTTAACAGAGACTTCTCTGCTCACAAGAGCTCATTGGACATTGTGTTAAACGTATGTAGTGCCAAATAAACGCAAGGATTTTTTGTGAACAAAACTATAAATCCCTTCCCATCCCATCTCAATTGCTCAACTTTCACTTTCTTAATTCTTGTGATATCATCCTTCTGCTAGCTTGCTAGTCATCATAGAACAGTGGTGGGCAACCTGCAGCCCAACGGTAATCGGCTGGCAGGCCACAAGAGTTTGTTGACATTGACCAACCGCAGGCATGGCTGACCGCAGTTCCCACTGGCTGCGGTTCACCATTCCTGGCCAATGGGACCTGTGGGAAGTGGTGTGGGCCACAGGGACATGATGGTCACTGCTTCCCGCAGCTCCCATTGGCTGGGAATGTCAACAAACGTTCGCGACCTGCCAGCAGCTTATCCTAATGGGCCGCGTGCGGCCCGCGGGAACACAGGTTGCTCACCACTACCATAGAGTCTCCCAGGGCCAACAAACCCTGGATTTCTAATGTAAAGTACCCATGGGAGAAAAAAAAAGTTTGTTTTGACACAAATCCTTTCTGGCTGCTTTTATGTGTCATAAAGAAGCAAAACAAGGACACCAGCTCCAAGCCCACCCTCCACTCACTTTACAGATTACTCTTAATGCCTCAAACACCCCCCCCCCCCATCAAGGATGTAAGTTATCCCCGACCTCCCCTTAGGGATACAAGGCCTGTTTAAGCACCATACATTTTTTACTTTACCATCTCATCATCCTGGTTCTGGATCACTAGAATTTGAGAGTTCTTCATTTCACAGTCACTACGGCTCTCACTCCAATTTTGGCTGGTTTTGGAAAGCCAGTAGCACTTTCCCCTGTGCAGCAGCCAGTCCATGGGGCAGAGTTCGCATCCAGAATTCTCTGAAAGAAGAGGAATAAAAGACAATGGTCCTAAAGAACCTGAACCCTTGTGAACTTTGTGTGGTGGGATATTGGCAGAAATGTGTGCTTGTGCAGCAAGCCCAGGACTGGGATAGCAGGGGGGCTGAGGGTTGGGATTGAGGGACACAGGCAGAGCTGTGGGGGTTGGCAGGGCCAGCTCTAGGCACCAGCGCCCCAAGCATGTGCTTGGGGCGGAACTTTTCAGGGGAGGCATTCCGGCCCTTTGGAGCGGCACTTTCACTTTGGCGGCGGGGTTTTTTTTTTTTT
>NW_020693880.1:35284-69854 GCF_002925995.2 Terrapene triunguis
AAAAAAGCTAGAGTCGGCCCTGGGGGTTGAGTGGGGTGGGGAGTAGTGCTAGAAGAGGAATGGTGCTGCAGTTTAGGATTGAGGGGCATCACAGAGTGGGGAGGGGAGATCCCATAACAGGAAAAGCAGGAAGAACGAGGAGTACTTGTGGCACCTTAGAGACTAACAAATTTATTTGGGCATAAGCTTTCGTGGGCTAAAACCCACTTCATCAGATGCATAGACTGGAACATACAGTAGGGATATATATATATATTGTTACAAAGTTCTGTCCTTGACTCCGTGGGTCCAGCATTTCCTGATGGATTTTTGCTAGCCTCACTGTGACCCTCCACGTAGCCCTTCTCTCTCTAGAGGCAAGGGTCACAGTCTACTGAGCCATTTTCATCATAAGCCAGCAAGGGAGGTGAGGAGAAACAACCCTCCCTCACACAGTCTCTGTTGTCTCCCAGTATCAATGATTAATCAGGGAGGGGAGGGGGGAGCCCGGGCCTGCCCTCTACTCCGGGCTCCAGCCCAGGGACCCTAAATTTAGCAGCTATGGAAGCTGACTTTTTGGAAATAGGGCGTGTACAATTCCCTGGGCTACTTCCCCACAGCAGCCCCGACTCAATGTCTTCTTCACAATTACCTCAGGGCCTCCTTCCTTGCACCTGATATGGATTCATACTACTTCATTCCTCCAACAGCACAGCTCCCTCCTATAGCTCCTGACACCCACACCGCACTGACTAACTGAGAGGCTTTTAACTAGTTTCAGCCAGTCCTTGATTGGCTTCAGGTGTCCCAATCAATCTATCTGTCTCTCCTGCCTTCTAGAAGGATCTTAATTGGCCCCAGGTGTCTTGATTAACCTGGAGCAACTGCCATTTGGTTACCATGGTACCAGGGATTTGTTTAGCCTGGGGCTAACATACCTGTTCCTCACTACTTTACTGTAGCCATCTGGCATTGCCCCATCACAATATATATATATACAGAGAACATGAAAAGGTGGAAGTTGCCAGACCAACTCTAAGAGGCTAATTAATTAAGATGAGCTATTGTCAGCAGGAGAAAACTTTTGTAGCGGTAATCAGGATGGCCCATTTCAGACAGGTGTGAGTAACAGTAGAAAGTACTCTATTAGATACAGTCAATTTGTGTAATGATCCAACCACTCCCAGTCTTTATTCAAGCCTAAATTAATGGTATTCAGTTTGCAAATTTATCCAGTTCCGCAGTTGCACGTTGGAGTCTGTTTTTGAAGTTTTTTTGTTGAAGTGTTGCCACTTTTAAGTCTGTTACTGAGTGACCCGAGAGGTTGAAGTGTTCTCCCACTGGTTTTTGAATGTTATGATTCCTGATGTCAGATTTGTGTCCATTTATTCTTTTGCGTAGAGACTGTCTGGTTTGGCCAATGTACATGGCAGAGGGGCATTGCTGGCACATGATGGCATATATCACACTGGTAGATGTGCAGGTGAATGAGCCCCTGATGGCATGGCTGATGTGATTAGGTCCTACGATGATGTCACTTGAATAGATATGTGGACAGAGTTGGCTTTGTTGCAAAGATAGGTTCCTGGGTTAGTGTTTTTGTTGTGTGGTGTGTGGTTGCTGATGAGTATTTGCTTCAGGTTGGGGGGCTGTCTGTAAGCGAGGACTGGCCTGTCTCCCAAGGTCTGTGAGAGTGAGGGATCATCTTTCAGGATAGGTTGTAGATATTTGATGATGTGCTGGAGAGGTTTTAGTTGGGGGCTTGTGGTGGGGCAACCGCCCCACCCCCTGAGAGAAGGGCTGGCACAGGCCTTTTGAGGCTGCGCAGACCGGCAGCCAATCAAGAAAGGCCTGTAGGGAGCCAATCAGGGAAGAGCAGGAGGCAGCCAATCAGGGCTGAGCTAGGCCCCATATAAGGGCAGCCTAGCAGAGAAGGGTCAGTCTCTCCCTGGCTAGCAAGGGAGAAGGACCAGCTCCCGAGGTAGGGAGCCAGCACCACGGACAGGGCAGTACTGGGCAGGTTACGGGGAGCAGGAGAGAGCTCTAGCCCCGTTACCTGCCAGGCTGCAGACCCTGCTACAAAGGGCTGAGAAGGTGCACAGGGCCAAAGGGGAAGTGGCCCAGGGAAGGATAAGCGGACAAGAGGGGAACGAAGGAGGGCAGGAAAAGGCTGCCGGCAGAGTAGCAGGTGGGCCTGGGTCCCCCTCCTTCCACTGCACCTGGTCGCGAAGGACGGTGGCCAAGAGAGACTGCAACTTGCTCCTGACCTAAGGGGCTAGACTTTGGGTTGTGGTTGGCCACTGAGGCAGGTGCGGGTCCCAGGGACTGCTGTTAACCCCCTGCCCGGAAGGGGGTGAGTCTGGACTAGTGGGTACTGCTGGAGGGCAGTGTCCTGAAGTGGATGTCACCGAGCGGAGAGCAACGCGGGTCCAGAGGCCAACAGGCGAAAGATGGAAGAGACACCACCAGCAGAGGGTGCTCCGCAGTGGACAGAGCTAATTCCCAGACATACCAGCGGGAGGCACTGCGGTGGTGAGTTCCAACCCCATCACAGGGCTGAAGGTGATGGCTAGTGGCGTTCTGTTACTTTCTTTGTCGGGCTTCTCCTGTAGTAGGTGTCTTCTGGGTACTCTTCTGGCTCTGTCAATCTGTTTCTTCACTTCAGCAGGTGGGTATTGTAGTTGTAAGAATGCTTGATAGAGATCTTGTAGGTGTTTGTCTCTGTCTGAGGGATTGGAGCAAATGCGGTTGTATCTTAGAGCTGGGCTGTAGACAATGAATCGTGTGGTGTGGTCTGGATGGAAGCTGGAGGCATGTAGGTATGTATAGCAGTCAGTAGGTTTCCGGTATAGGGTGGTGGTTATGTGACCATCACTTATTTGCACTGTAGTGTCCAGGAAGTGGATCTCTTGTGTGGACTGGTCCAGGCTGAGGTTGATGGTGGGATGGAAATTGTTGAAATCATGGTGGAATTCCTCAAGGGCTTTTTTTCCATAGGTCCAGATGATGAAGATGTCATCAATGTAGCGCAAGTAGAGTAGCGTCATTAGGGGACGAGAGCTAAGGAAGCGTTGTTCTAAATCAGCCATAAAAATGTTGGCATACTGTGGAGCCATGCAGGTACCCATAGCAGTGCCGCTGACTTGAAGGTATATATTGTCCCCAAATGTGAAATAGTTGTGGGTGAGGACAAAGTCACAAAGTTCAGCCACCAGGTTAGCTGTGACATTATTTGGGATACTGTTCCTGATGACTTGTAGTCCATCTTTGTGTGGAATGCTGGTGTAAAGGGGTTCTAAAGCAGGGTAGCTGCAGAGCAGAATCAAGAGTTCTTCCTTTTTTGTCAAAGTTATATCCACTGTAATTGGTATATTATAAGTGCGTGTCATACTTAAGGCTCACTGGAAAATGATAGCAATTTCTGCAACAACAAAAATCCAAAACAAGGAAAACTTTGTTTTTAAAAAAAATGGAATTTTTCTGTGGTTCTGCAATGGCAAATGAAAACCAAAAATTGTGTGGGTTTTTTTTGTTTGTTTGTTTTTTTTGTTTGTTTTTTACATGTATAGGTTTTCAGGGTTTTTTGAAATAAAAGCATGGGAAACCTTTCATTCAAAGTTAAGTGAATGAACAAAAT
Source organism: Terrapene triunguis (assembly GCF_002925995.2). NCBI lineage: Eukaryota > Metazoa > Chordata > Testudines > Emydidae > Terrapene > Terrapene triunguis. Next base: position 38,901 of record NW_020693880.1, read on the forward strand.
GAAAATTCTGTGAAATTTTTTCTTTAAAAGGGCGATTTAACATGGGGGCGGGGGAAAGTTTGTCTGGAAAGTTTTTGACTGGCTCTAGTTGTAACGAATATGCATCTTGGTTTAGAGCCTTAACTGCTGAATGGCTCTATAGCAGGAGTGGACAAACTTACTGACCCTCCAAGCTGCATACGACAATCTTCAGAAGTTCAAGGAGGTGCCTGCCGAGGCTTCGTCCCTGCTCCCGCTGATGCTCCAAGCCCTGGGAGGTGCACCCCACAGGACTGAAGCCCCAAGACCCCTCTCCCTGCAGGGCAGATGAGCCACTAGCCTCACCACCTTGTCCCAGGGCAGAAGCCCCAAGTTCCCCCCACCTTGCAATCTAGGAGGCAGAGAATGGGGGGAGCCTGGGAGGCTCTGCGAACCACACTTTAACAGTAAAAGAGCTGCATGTGGCTCGCGAGACGCAGTTTGGCCACTCCTGCTCCATAGTATGCTACGTTATTTCAATGATGATTGCTATGAGGCAGCATTGCCAGGTGTTCAGTACATGGGCTAATATTTACCTACTTTACTAGATTAATAAACTTGTGTTCATCAAGTTTTTTAATGTGTAAAGCCCTATGAAAGTGTTAAGGACTGCTATCAGTGTTAGCATAATTATTATGGAGGGATATAAAATAATTGCTGTCTGGGGCAGGTACCATTTTTTTAGTTCAGTGTTTGTACAGCGCCTAGCACAGTGAGGTCTTGGTCCATGATGAGGGCTCTTAGGTGCCATGGTAATACAATAAAAATGAATAATAATTAATGGCATACAGAGGGTAGGTCAGGCACTTCTATTCATTCTGTCTCATAACACCAGAACCGAGGGACATTCAGCAGAACGGAAAGGTGGTAAATTTAAAACCACCATATGGCAATTCTCTTTACATGATGCACACTTAACCCGTGGAACTACCTGCCACAGTATATCAGTAAGGCCAAGAGCTTAGCAGGATTCAAAACAAGGTTAGACGTTTATATAGATAATGAGAACTCCAGAGCTATAATAGGCATTTTAAAAAAAATATTCTAGTAAAAATCAACTTCTAATTAACAGAGTTCAGGAAGAAACATCCCTGGAGCTAAGTTATTCCATAATTACCCACTACAGTGTTTCTTGCACCTTCCTTTGAAGCATATGGCATCTTGGATCTGATCCTATATTTCTATTCATTATTATTCTTTTGTTGGATAATCTACACACTGGATACTATCCAGACTGACAATAGACATCACTATTACCTTCTCAAAACTGATACAATGTGAAAGCATTTATCAAGCAGTGATAAAGTAGAAAGATCTGCTTTATTATAAAGGGGTTAGTCATAACTCCATAGTTAAAACTCACCTATAAAAAGTAGGTGTGTGCTGTGTTTCATCTACTTCACGATAGGTAAGGAAGGTCTGAAAGGGGGGAAATTTTTTCATTGTTTGTTTTTTCACATTATAAATTCAGCCTGATTTAGGGATTTTTATTTAGTCTTTGGGCCAGATCTCCAACTGGTGTAAAATTGGCATCACTCCATTGCAGTCAGGAGGCCAGAAGCCCAGGTGGTATAAGTCAGCATAGTGCCAATTGGAGTCAGTTGCTTCTTTAATGGGACCTATGCCAATTTATACCATCTGAAAATATGGTCCTTTGTGGTGGTGGTGGTGGTGATGGTATGTTCTATTTAACTCAAACATCTGAGAAACACATGGAAGAAATGCTCTCTGTGTTAAAGATTCAGCAATCCTGGTCCTTCAATTAAGAGCAGAAATAGTTGCCAGCACACATCTGAGTTGACATTCATCATAATTCCAATGTAATCAAGAAAAAAGGGGGGGAATCCTTTATTTTTTAAAAATCAGGCTATTGTTATACACCATAAAAAGAGAAGAGAGCCCATGTCTCTCCCTCACCCCTGAGGTCACCTTTATGTTATCAAACTTTCTTATCTGGGAATATAAACATTAAAAGTAAGTTAGTTTGCAGTTACAGCAGGCTTAAATGTGAAAAGCGGCTAAGTCAGAATGAGCTGATTTTACCTGCCAGGCTGTTGTGTGGTGCCTCACACAGATTTTGTTTCAGGTGAGCCCGGAAACCTTCCAGACTAGAGTTGCATCCAGCTCCATATGAGCTTCTTTGCCTGGCACCTTGGCTCTCCAGGACATCCGCTGTTGCTCCATGCTGTCCTTTCTGATGAGTGAACTGGAAAACTTTCCAAGAGCATTCGTGTGAACAGGAGCTAGGAAGCTGACTGAGTCTAAACTTTGAACCATTCATAGAACCAGTTAAAGGCCTATGAATGTTTGAAAAGTGCGTCACATGAATAATACATAAAAACGACCCAAGTGACCAGGTTACTTACAGGAACACACTAGAGTGTAGGGGGTATAAGAAGTAGTTAATGATAAGGTTTAAGGGCCTGATCCAAAGGATTACCATGGCTTCAATGGCTGTTGGATCAGGCCCTAAATAGTTGCATTTGTTCTGTTAAGTGACAGTGTCGATGGAGACTAGCCTAACAGTGCAAATAGTCCTCCGAGCACTATCCCATAATGCACTGGTAAGTGCTGAAGTGGCTCACTGGGGCACGAAGGGGGCAGGGCTGGGAGGCTGTCAGGAGCAGAGACAACGGCTGGGCCAGGGTAAAAAATTCAGTCAAAAATCCACCTAAAATATTTTTGACAATGTGACTTTGTTGGTGAGACATGGGTCAAATATCAACGGGGTCAACTCTCGGGCCATGACACCCATTGGCATTGACCCTTGACCTCTTGGGGGTATGGATCCCTGAACCCCTTCAGTTGATGTCAGTCCTTCACCCAATACAGCCAAAGGGGAAGGTCATGGGTCAAATTACTCTGCTGCTCTGTGCTAGGAGTTGTGGGATATGATCCCAGAGAGCATGTCAATGGAAATAGCCCACAACAGTGCTAGACTGGATATGGGGCTGGAGTGCATGGTTTCTAAAACCGGTTTAGAATGGCTAGTGCAGACACACTAAATCATTTGTGTTTATATCCATTAAATACAGCCAGTAAATTGTGAATGATTCTGTTTCCTAGCAAAGATTCCTCTACCGAGAGACAAGAACTTGATTAATTGTAACCCATAAGGCAAACACCATCATAACTACAACGTGAAACTCTCAAGGTCTTTCTTTGAAAACCAGTGTACCAGGTTGTACCTTCCTGCTGGAAAGCCGTTTTCTTTTGTGCCTCATCTGCCTGTCTGTATCTGCCTATGGTCTCATTTTGTACTTAGACGGTAAGCTCTTTGGGGTGTGGATTATCTATTCATTCTTTGTTTGTACAGTGCCTAGCACAATGGGGTTCCGAGTAACTAAGGGCTAAATTCACACAGAGGACTAGAGCATTGCAATGCTCAGCATTGTATCATCGGTGTTTTGCTGCTCAGTGGAATTCCCAGACAGAGTTCGGTGCCCAGGCTCCCTGTACAATGCATGGGGAGACTTAAACACCTAAGTAAGGGATTCACAGAAGCCAGAGAGCTGAGCAGGGAACTGCCTAAGCTAGCCAGGAGTGAACTGCAGAGCAGAGAGATAGGGCTTAGGGACCAGATCCTCAGAGATAATGAAGTACCAAACTCCCATTGGTCAGGGCTTGACTAATGGGCTGGTGTCTCCCTCTGCTCAGGATTCGCAGCTGTGAAACCTCTCTGGAGTGAGTTGCCCAGGCCAGCGCTTTATCATGAAAAAACTGTGAGAGGTGCACGACACCTTTCTCTCTCCTAACTATAGTCATTACCCCAGTAGTCAAGACTGTCACCTGGGATGTGGTTGAGCCATGGGGCAAGTCCCTGTTCAAACAATTATTTATGCGAAGTGGAACAGCTCCAACAGAAGAGACCGAGAGCTCTACCCTAGCATACTCTAGCCTGTGGGTTAGGGGACTCTCCTGGGGAGTGGGAGACCTGGGCTCAAGTCCTTGCTCCAAATCAGGCAGAGCGGGAATTTAAGCCTGAATCTCCCACATCCCAGGTCAGTGCCCTGGCTACTGGCTGGCATGTGTCCATTCCCTAGCCTAGCCAGCCCAAAACATTCCTGATCTGCTCACCCCGCCCGTCTTTTTGTGCAGGGCCTAACTAGGATTGCCAACCCTCCTGGATTGGCTGGGAGTCTCCCAGAATTGATCTCCCGTTGGCTACTGAAACCAATCCGGGAGATTTAAATAGGCCGCTAAAAGTCTGGTCTGTGGCACAGCAGGCCTAAGACAGGCTCCCTACCTGCCCTGGTTCTGCGTGGCTCCCAGAGGCGACTGGCATGTCCGGCTCCTATGTGCATGGGCGGCCAGAGAGTGTCTGCATGCTGCCCCCACCCCAAGCGCTGACTCTGCAGCTCCCATTGGCCAGGAACCATGGCCAATAGGAACTGTGGGGGCAGTGCCTGCAGGCCAGGGCAGTGCACAGAGCCACCTCACCGCCTCTAAGCCTAGGAGCTGGACACGCCAGTTTCTTCCTGGGAACTGCCCGAGGTAAGTGCCACCTGTCCAGAGCCCACACCCCTAACTCCTCCTGCACCCCAACCCCCTGCCCCAGCCCTGAGCCCCCTCCTGAACCCCAACCCCCTGCCTGAGCCCCCTCCACACCCAAACTCCCTCCCGGAGCCCACACCCTGAACCCCCTCCCACACATCAGTCTCCAGTGGAGGGAGGGGGATGGAGTGAGTGGGGGCGTGGCCTTGAAGAAGTGATGGGGCAGGGGCATAGCCTCGGGGTAGGGGCAGGACAGGGGCATAGGAAGGGTGTTTGGGTTTGTGCAATTTGACAGTTGCCAACCCTAACCTGACCTGGTAGGCATGTTCTACGCACACCTACCTAGGTGACCAGATGTCCCGATTTTATAGCAACAGTCCCAGTGTTTGGGGCTTTGTCTTACACAGACGCCTATTACCCCCCCCACACTCTGTCCTGGTTTTTCACACTTGCTGTCTGGTCACCCTATATCTACTAAATCAGGCCACACAGGCAAGACAGGCGGGAACACCTAGTATGAGAATCCCAGTGGGGCTTAGGCATGACCTAGGGCTCTGAGCAGTCTGTTAGCTGCGAGGCAGCATTAGGGCTGGTGCCTTTGTGCATGGTCAGTGGTAGGGAATTTGGGCGTCTACAGGGTTAGATGGAAGATGATGAGTGGCTTTGCGAATGTCAGTGGTGCCTACATGTTGGACTTACACACCCAAAGAGAGAACTAGGTGCCTGAATCCCTTGGTGATTCCAGCACTAGAACTCCTAGGTGCTACTGCATCACAAGTAAATTAATAATAATTAATAAAACATTATTAATAAAAATATTAGGCAGTGTTCTTGCTGGGATGAAATATCTGATTTTCCCCTCATGTCATTTCCTTGAGATTCTTCCCTTGGGCAAGGATTGCTTTCTTCTGAAGAAGAAAAGGTTCCAGCCAGGTCCGAGGAGAGAAATTTGGGGCCCTGGTACATCATGTCTGCTGGGGCCCCACCCATCCCATTTCACTTTTTTTACACAAACATTACAGACATTTGGGGTGGGGGGGTTGAGCTCGGTGACCTGGTACAATTGTCCCCCCTTTCGCCCCCTCTTGTCAATGCTAGTTCCATCACCTTACACTAGCCCCAGGAGCTGCAAAAATCTTCAGGGATCCCCAGGAGGTGTGGCTATCTGCATGGAGGCTGCATAGTGAGAAACAGGTATATTAGCCCCAGGCTAAACAAATCCCTGTTACCATGGTAACCAAATGGCAGTTGCTCCAGGTCAATTAAGACACCTTGGGCCAATTAAGATCCTTCTAGAAAGCAGTGGAGACAGCTAGGTTGATTGGGACACCTGAAGCCAATCAAGGGCTGGCTGGAACTAGTTAAAAGCCTCCCAATTAGTCACTTAGGGGGGCGTGTCAGGAGCTGTAGGAGGAAGCAGCGCTGCTGGAGAAACTGGGTAGTACAAACATTATTAGGCACAAGTAAGGAGGCCCTGAGGTAAGGGTGAAGTAGATGTTGAGGAAGTGGGGTGGGGCTGCTGTGGGGAAGTGGCCCAGGGAATTGTACTCGTCTTGTTTCAAAAGGTCAGCTACCAATAGCTGCTACTATTAGGGTCCCTGGGCTGGAGCCCGGAGTAGAGGGCGGGCCCGGGCTCTCCTCCCTCCACTCCCCCCCCGATTAATCACAGAGACTGGGTGAAGGAGGGTTGCTTCTTCCCACCTCCCTTGCTGGCTTATGATGAAAATGGCTCAGTAGGCTGTGACCCTTGCCTCTAGAGCGAGAAGGGCTATGTGGAGGGTCACAGTGAGCCTCTGTGGCTAGTGTAATCTGCCTGGAAGTGTGGGACCCACTGAGACAAGGTTGGAGTTTTGTCACTATGTATATATAAAATAAAGAAACCTTGTGCGAGAATCTTAAGTATGTATTTTCTATTAATGTATATGTATGGACAATGTGTTCTCAGCCTTAACTATCTTTGAGAAGAAACACATTTCAGGAGAAGTCAACTTAACAGTATTCTCTTTAGTACTGCAGCTTTGAATAGATGTTACAAGTTAATGAAACCCACGGCTTCCTGCCTTGTGTCCAGGGGAGGTTTCTGTGAACTCTTACTAAAGATGTGGTATCAGTGACTATTAGCAACTCTAGGGGAGTGTGCAAAAGTTAATCTAGGCAGCTTTGTCAAGAGACAGGAAACTCTACAAGCTGTATAATCAGAAAAAGGGTGGGGCCCACGCACTTACCCACACGAGTCAGTATAATCACAGTTAAAGTCAGAAGAACACATCCAGCCGCCATGAACCCAAGGACAATTTTATACCAGCGGAGATTTGGAGAAGAATCTGTTGAAATTAAATGTTCACATCAAGACACTCATTGACACCTCACTTGATCGGATGCACTTTAAATCTGATCCAAAGACCAATTAAGTTAGTAGCAAAACTCCCATTGACTTCAGTGGACTTTGCATGAGGCCTATATAACCCTTTCTAGGAATTTGTCATAACTGTCAACACCTTCTGACAAAAAACAAGTAGGTTTGTATAAATATGCATGTAGTGGTACAAATATTTACATAAATGCACATGAATTTGCATACATTAAGGCCCTAACCATCAGAAATATATATTTCCATTTTAAGGATAACAATACCCTCAATGTAGGGGGATCATTGCATGTGTTTATGGGGAACCTAGAATGTTTGACAGGCACTACATATTTATAAATCAAAATGGTAGATAAATAATAATAAGTGAACTTCCGGGCCAGATTTCTAATATTGTTCCTATTCATTTTTTTTTTTTCATAGTGACAAACTCGTGTGTGTGTTGTGTGGAGTGCCTCTTAATTATACTCTTAAATTCCTAAGAGAATAGGGTGGGTTGAAAAATTTCCATTGAAACTGTTTTTAGTGGAAAACTAGATTTGACAAAATGGTTCTTCACAAAAAGTGTCTACTTTCCACAGACTATTTGGATATTTTGTCAAAAACCCAAACACACCAAACCCACATGTTTCTATTGAAAATGGCGCTGCAACGCCTCATGGGAGTAGTTTGCTTCTCATTATCCTCTGTGGACTGAGCTCTCTGGCCAAACTGCATCTTCCATGATGCAACATGGCCAGGGAGGGGAGAAAATGGTGCATTATGGGAGATGTAGTCCAGCCAGATAGCTAGGCCCTTACAGGAGAATCAAAGCATAAGGCTCCAAACTACAATTCCCAGGAGACACCATCATACCATTTTCAGATGAACTTTTTTAGTTTTCAACCACAATGTTTTGGTTTTCAGCTGCAGTTTGTTTTTCTGCATTGTGTCATGTCAAATTTTTCCATGGAAAATATCAATGAAAAGTATAACATTTTTATTTATGCTGAATTTTTTCCACAGGGAAAAATCTTCTATTTTCTGAACACCTTCTATGTCTCATGTTTTCCATCAGATCTTCAGAAAGGGCCAGAACCTGTAGTCTGCAGACAAATACAGAACACTTGGGTAGGCTAACTGTTCTCATCTTGCTGTAGGTATGTAACCCCTCTTAATTCTTACAATCATTTATTTCCACGGAATGTACAGAAAATAGCTACACTCCTTGGGAATACTCTAGATGACATTTTTAATCACCAAAGGCCCAATCTAAAGCCTGCTAAAGTGAATGGAAATTTGGATCAAGGCTTTAGGTTAGCAATAAGTACGAATGTAGCATTATCTATGGATCAGTACCCTTCAGTAGTCCAGACATTTCCTCATGTGCATTCATCACAAATATTCCTAAAAATGCAGGTGTGAGGTGGAGCCTATTTAAGATTTTATTTGACCAGGTAATAAAGCCCACAAACTTTTTATAAAGGAAATGCTGAAAGAATTTGGGTCGTATCACTGTGATACAGATCCTTAGCTGGTGTAAATTGGCTGTCGCTCCACTGAGGTCAATGAATCAGATGGCCAGCTGGTGTGAATCAGCATAGCTCCTTTGGCCTCAATGGGCCAGATCCCCAGGTGCCGTATATCAGTGTAGCTCCAATGCAGTCAATTCAGTTACACCAATTTACACCAGCTGGAAATATGGCACTATAATTATAGCATTGCCAGAAGGGTTGCTTAAATTAGCATGAACACGGTCAATCCACTCTTACCCCCTATTATCAATTAACTGTGAATTCTTTTTACAGCTGAAGGAAATATAAGCGGTTTTAGAAATCATTAGCACCAGAAACACAATAGAAACTATTGAGACAAATAAAATTATCACATTTTGTTTAGGAAAACATATATTCAAATACGCATCAAGATTTTTAGGAAAACTTCATGCAATAATATATTCATAAGGTTTTTTTATCTGGCAGGTTTTCAGTAAGTTCCAGAATGATCCTTCCTAGGCTACTCGGGACATGTTGTTTCTGGATGTTTTCTTAAAAAGCTGAAAGACAATTTTCTTTTCACTCCTGTGTTGTTCTGTGCAGGGGCGGCTCCAGGCACCAGCGCCCCAAGCGTGTGCCTGGGGCGGCAAGCCGCGGGGGGCACCCTGCCAGTCACCATGAGGGCGGCAGTCAGGCTGCCTTCAGTGGCTTGCCTCCGGGAGGTCCGCCGGTCCCGCGGCTTCGGTGGCAATTTGGCGGTGGGGACACCAAAGCCCCGGGACTGGAGGACCTCCCGCAGGCATGCCGCCGAAAGCCGTGTTACCAGCGGACCTCCCGCAGGCAAGCCATCGAAGGCAGCCTGCCTGTCGTGCTTGGGGTGGCGAAATACATAGAGCCGCCCCTGGTTCTGTGTTTGTACAGTATCTACCAAAATAGATCTGCTTCTAGAGACTCTATAGCCATACAAGTAATAAATAATAATATTGACAAACCAATGCAAGTCTATTGTACTTACTATTAGAGATAGTTGAGGGGGGGGGGTTAATTTTGCAAAGACATATTAATATTTTGTTTCACAAGGTTCCAAAAGGATCTATTTTCTCAGGGGGTAGGGGACTGCAACATTTTCTGTGACATTTTTAATTTAAATTCTTACAGAAATTTTTTATAATAATTTTGATTAAAAATGATTAAAAGCATTATAAAAATTTTGCAATATATGTTTCTGATAATGTGGACATTTTTTCATAAAACAATGTTGTATTAGAAAAGAGGCCATTTTTTCATTTTTAAAAGTTTTCATTTAAATTATTTTTACCGGTTCTACTCATTGTATTTGACAACTTTCTTTGAATATTAATATTTGGGGTTTTTTTGTGGAAAGCAGGCTGAGAACTGAATAAACATTGTCCAAATATATGCATATCTATTTGTCCTTGATCTATTTTGTTGTGTACCTCCCCGATGAATTAATTTTTCCTTAACAATAACATCCTCGGTTTTCTGGAACTATTCTATTAATTTTAGGTGATTTTTCCTTTTCCAATAAGAATAGTCCCATAGATCCTCTGGCTCATTTGGAGCTGTCTAGTAATTTTTCTTTGGGGGCTAAAGTTTCATGTATTAGCCCTCAGCCAAAAAAATGAATTTTCTGGGGAGACTGAGAAAAATGCATTCAACCTTTTTAAAGCTGGGTAAGTAGTGGAAAACCCTCTCATTATGGGCCTGATTCAAAGCTCATTGAAATGTTAACAGAACTTCACAGTGAGGGTCCATTGGAACAAACTACCAAGACAAGTGGTGGATTCACCATCTCTTGATGTCCAGATCAAGTCTGGATGCATTTCTGGGAGATGTGCTTTTGGCAAACACAAGTTATCGAGTAACTGTGTGAGATTCTATGGCCTATGTTACAGAGGAAATCAGACTAGCTGATCTAATGATCCCATGGCTTTAAAACCTACAAATCTGTGAAACTCAAAGGCAGACTCCTGTTGATTTCAGTGAAATTTGGATCTATTACCTTCAAACACACTGTTCAGGCAGAAAGGTTGGGGGAAGCTCACTTTTTTAAAAAAATGGCAGAACTTTAACATTTCAGCCATGCTATATAAACAGTCTCCAGTGAGGAGTTTGAGCTTTTCTATGCTTGGGTGGAAAATTGCTTTAAAATGGCACACTTTTTAATACTTGAAAACGGCACAGTAAAATCAGTACTGAACAGTATATGAATTTCATTAATAAGAGGTTACAAAAAGCCTCACTTTTGTATACATTCTCTGTGTGTGGAGACACAATCAAAATTAAGTGTCTCCCCAACTGTCTTCTATGCTTTTGCAGTGACATCTCTTATTCGTAAAGATTACTTCTTCCTGTAAATGACACTACAGGAAACTATATTTACCATTTCATTATTGCATGTTACAATAATTAAAACTAAGCCCCAATTGTCAAAATAAATGCACAGAGCACCTTTTGCAATTCATTGCCTTGCTTTTCTTTTCTTTTCTTGTTCGTTCTCATAGTCTCTAATTTCTAGTAATATGCATCGTAGCTGATGAATTTATTTTACAACTAATTTTTTTTTAAATGATTGAGGAGCAAACTAAAGTTTGGGAGAAAGCACATTTGTTCTCTTCTAATTAGATTCCTATGCCATGCCTGACACCATTGTGTCTAGCAGGAACACAAGAATTATAAGACTGGATCAAACGCCGGGTCCATGTAGTCTAGTGTCCTGTCTCCAAAGTGGCCAGCACCAGAAGCTGCAAGAAACCTTTCAAGAGTGAGTTATCTGATTAACTGCCCATTGGGGAAGTTTCTCCCTAAGCCCAGAGGTTGCTGTATGTCCTCAAGTGGGAAACTTTATACACCTACTAAAATTTTTAAAAGTTATTCTATCTAAGCTACTTGTGGGTATTTTTAGACTATGAACATTTCCCATCAGTTCCAGGTGTTTCCCTGGGCATTTTGGAGGATATATCACAAATACTGGGTTTTCATTCTGCATTTACTGAGACTTAGCTCCCATATGCACCGTGCTAGATTGGACCCATTATCCTACAGTTGGTCTCTTGTAATTATGGCCCAGATCCGTAGCTGGCGTTCAGAGCTGAATGGTAACTACACCAGTCGAGGATCTGGCTTTTGGTCTTAAAAATTAACATTTTGATCAAAACTCCTTCCTGTCCTTCCTATAAAGGCTGACCAAATTTTACCTAATCTTGGGTATCTCAGAAGCAATATTTTAATACATAGCGGGTACCCTTAATTTTTTTTCAGTAGCCTTAGATCACTAAATAACACTCCATCAAGATCTGCAGTATTCCCAATACTGTGATCAATATACATATATACTGAGGTTAATAACAAGGTTAAATTATCCAAACCAAGGTGGAAACTCTGCAAACATGCCCTTGATGATACATAAGGGGTCAGCTGGTGTAAAACCAGTGTTACGCTATTGGAGTCAATGAGTTAGATTCCAGGCAGGTGTAAATTGGCACTAACTCCATCAGAATCAATGGGTCAGATTCCCAGCTGGGGTGAATCGGCCATAGCTCCACTGGAAGCCTCCCAGACTCAGCTTAGCGAGGCTCATGCTAGTGCACTAAAAATAGCTGTGTTGACAGCACATTCACTGAAGTTGCTGCTCATGTTCTGAAGCTGACCCTCATCCCTGGGCTTCAGTCCCTGAGCTCCAGACCACGTGGCAAGACCAAGGTCTACATAGCTAGTGATAGAGGCCAGCACCAGCCGTGCTGGCCTGAGTCTCTCAGCCTGGCCTGGGAGACTCACTCCTGTGAACTGGGCACATGTACCCAATGGGGCCCGATCCCCAGCTGGTGTCAGTTGAAATCAATGGAGCTCAGTCAGTTTTCTCCCAGGTGAGGATCTGGCCTATAGCAATGTAAACACAAATCACAATTTCTGCACTTCTAAAATGGAAACTAGAAGCGAGGAAAGCATTACCTTGGGTGGAGTCGTGAGATGGGTGATGTGAGCGGCTCTTCAGGCGGAGGTTTAATACCATGTAACCCTCCTCGTCCTGCATCCTTCAGAGCCTGGCTTTGATTTTTTATTTTCTAGAAAATAATTATTGGAGCCAAAAAAAAGAGATTGCTGCGCTCAATTACAGCCAGACTCAGATTGTCTATCTCAGGGCTCAGACCTGCACAGAAAAAACACTGACCCTCTCCACTCAAGGGGCCCCTGACCATGAAACCACACAGGAAGTGTTGATGCATGGTAACTCAGATAGGGCGACAATCACATAGGACTAGATCCTCAGCAGATGTAAATTGGCATAGCCCCATTGAAGTGAATGGGTGTGCCTAGTTACGTCAGCTAAGAATCTAGCCCCATTGACTCCAGTGCAGCTACAGACAATCTGCACCAGCTCAGGATCTGGCATAGAGAGTCCGATGGAACTCAAGATGATTTGCACCATGGGATCTGATCCATTGCCTCCAACAGGAGCAATAGCCAATTTACATCATCAGGGGATTTGGCCCCATTGACTCCAGTGAAGTGTACGAGACTACAAAATTCAGGATTACATATTACATTGTGGGATAGATATGTTATGAACTGAACAGTTACAAGGAAAAAAATAAACCACCTTTAGAAAGGAAGATATAGAATGAAACCAACCCATTTGTTCATGACACTGAAATGTCAGTTCAATATTTATATTCCAGTCAATTTATTTTATAATTATATGGTAAAAATTAGAAAGTAGCAATTTTTCCGTACTAGTGGCTGTGACAGTTTTGTATTTTTATGTCTGATTTTGTAAGCCAGGTAGTTTAAGTGAGGTGAAACTAGGGATATGCAGGACAAATAACACTCCTGAAAGGGATATAGTCTGGAAAGGTTGAGAGACACTGGTTTTAAGTGTAGACAAGCCCTATTAGTTAAAGTGGTGGAAATGTGTGTGCAGACACTCCTATTTTGACACGAGTGGATATCAGTTTAGTAAAACCTTTTCTTAAGGGCTTGGCTACACTTAAATTTTATAGCGCTCTCACTTGCTGGCTCAGGGGGGTGAAAAATCACCCCCCTTAGTGCAGCAAGTCTGGGAGCTATAAAGCGCTATTGTGGACAGGCTCAGAATGCTGGGAACTGGGCTCCGAGCACTCGGAGCTAATCCCCTCGTGGAAGTGGATTACCAGGAGCGCTGGGAGAGCTCTCAGCCAGTGCTTGCGCGCGACCGCACTCACACATCAAAGCGCTGCCGCGGGAGTGTTCCTGCGGCAGCGCTTTAAATATTCAAGTGTAGCCAATCCCTTAGTCAATATAGGTTACATCAGTATAAGTCAGATGTGTGTAGAGAAGGAAGATAGAATTGACAGGTTGAAGTGAGAAAAAACAGTGAAGTTAAGAAGCACTGAGTGTGCCTGTTTGTGTGAGAGGAGGTGAGAAGTATCTGACAGAGCAGTGGTTCTCAACCAGGGAGCCGGAGCCCCCTGGAGGGGCTGCAAGAAGGTTCCAGGGGATCCACCAAAATAAACCGGGTTTCAGCCCCGGGTGGCAGGACTCAGTCTTCAGCCCTGGGCAGAGGGGTTTGGGGAGGGACTGGGAGCTCCTGCACCCCCTGGCTCACCGCAGCGGGCCACCCAGCCTGTGGGTCACCACCAGCAACAAGTTTCACCCTGAGTCACTAAAACAAAAATAATATTCAGGTTTTTTTATTTTTGTACCTTTATTATCCTTTTAAATATATTATAGATGTGTGTGTTTAACTATCAATTTAATACAGCTTTTAATCTACTGGATATGCAGAAAAACAATTGTGGCACAAGTGGGCCATGGAGTTTTTATAGCATGTTGGGTGGGGAGGGGACTCAGAAACAAACATTGAGAACCCCTGTGACAGAGTCAATAGATGCTAATGGAGGTGACAACACGGCTCTGACACCACAAGGCATTTAGACTGAAAGTCATTTCCTGTGAGAAGAACTCTCAGGTCAATGTGGAGGTAGCAGCAAAATTGTAATCTTTCCAAAGCTGGAGTATTGAAAAGTTACAGAGTGGGGGGAGGGGGAAAAAAAAGGCAAAGAAAGTAGGGAACCCTCCCCCACACCACCAGCATTAAACATCATTCTTCTTATTGCAATCAGTGATTTAAAATAAATAAATAATTTAAATAAATACATATGGTGGGGGGAGTCAAGGGGGAAACGGAAAAAAGCAAACATTCAAAATTTTGCAATGTTCGATTTTAAAAAAACAAAATGAAAATTTTAGTTAGAAACTAAGCAAACAACAAAATATGTATTTAGTTAGAAAATGGACACAACAAAGTAGATTATAGATTTTTGGATTTTTGGGTGCACAGTTTGAGAAACTGCAAAAAGACCCAATTTTCAGAGGGCAAGAAAATCAGGTCTTGACCTGAGATTTTTGTTTTAATTTCTGGGGCAAAGTGCTGTCAAAGGCACGAAATAATTTTTTTTTCTCTAATTATTTTCAAGTTGGTATTGGTAATATTTTTTCTCAGGAGTGTGATTTTTAAACTATGTCTTTAACTTTTGAATTCCTAACTTTTTTTGTATTTATCCTTTCATATAACTTAAGTTATATTCTGTTTCTCATGGGCTATCAGTGATACTTGCTAGTAATCATAACTTCATTTCACTTTTTGGGTTTTTTTCCCCTCAGAAACTTTTTGCACTTGTTTTGAAAGCCTGGCTGTAATTTCTGTCTTTGCAGTTGTTGAGAGAGACAAGGTAGGAGGGTTTCAGAGTAGCAGCTGTATTAGTCTGTATCCACAAAAAGAACAGGAGTACTTGTGGCACCTTTAGAGACTAACAAATTTATTTGAGCATAAGCTTTCGTGGGAGGGGTAATAGCTTTATAAGATCAGCTTCTATTGGTGTAAGAGACAAGTTGTCCTTGCAGTTGTTTGCATTTGAACTGCTGCTCTTGCCCCTCCCCTAAAGCCAGGGCGGGCTCTAACTTTTTTGCCGCCCCAGGCAAAAAAGAAGAGCGCCGTCCTGCCGTACCCGCCCCCCAGTGCCGCGCCGCCGAAATCCCCGCCCCCCCAGCACCACGCTGCCCGAAGCCCCGCCCCCAAGCGCCGCACAAGCCCCGCCCCCCCAGCGCCGCACCGCCTGAAGCCCCCGCCCCCCCTCCGAGTGCCGTGCCGCGCCGCGCCAGCCCCTGCCTCCCCTCCGAGCGCTGTGCCAAGCCCCCGCCCCCCTCCGAGTGCCGTGCTGCGCCGCGTCAGCCCCCGCCTCCCCTCCGAGCGCCGCGCCAGCCCCCAACTCCCCTCCGAGCGCCATGCCGCGCCAGCCCCTGCCCCCCTCCAAGCGCCGTGCCACCCGAAGCCCCACCCCCCCGAGCGCCACGCCGCGGAAACAAAAAAAAACCCCTCCAGCGCTGCCCCGACTAACCAATAAATAAATAAATAAATAAATGCCCAAGCGCCGCCCCGCCCCAAGGTGCCGCCCCAAGCACGTGCTTGGTCGGCTGGTGCCTGGAGCCGGCCCTGCCTAAAGCACATCCTGGAAAAAACCACCAGACTCCATAGTACATAATATGCATACACAGAACGCTCTCACTCTCTCTTCCGGTCAGTCTCTGAAAGTAAGATATGTCTATCTCCGGTATAATATAGACTTACTAGCATTTAGATCTCAGCCACTGGGGTCCTAGTCCTGCATATTCTTGAACACGAGACTCACATGCATGTTTGCAGCATTGGGGTTTAACTCTGTGACATACTGTTTGAACGCCAAGCTCAGAGTTAACATTTTGAGCAGGAGAAAGGTTAAAAACAATTTTTATCTTACATTTGGCTGTCTGGCTGAGGTGATTTTATCTATGTAAATAAATCTCTCTGGGTTCTTTCTAACTTGTGCATAGACAGTGAAACTCAGATGTAGAGCTGGTCAAAAAATGGAAAAGGAAATTGTGAAAAACAATTAAAATGTCAGAATAATTTTTAGAGAGATAAGGTAGGCAGGGTAATATCTTTTATTGGACCTACTTTTGTTGATAAAAGAGACAAGCTTTCAAGCTTACACAGAAACTTCCTGAAGAAGAGCTGGGTATGTTCAAAAGCTTGTGTCTTTCACCAACAGAAGTTGGTCCAGTAGAATATATTGCCTCACCCACCTTGTCTCTCTAATATCCTGGGATCAACACAGCTATAACTGCAAAAAAATATTTTTTTTTTTGGTTTTGCAGATTTGGAAAAAAGCTATTTTTCATTTATTCAAAAATTTTAATATCAGTTTTTCACTGCTTTATTCCTTTTTCTGTTTCCACTGAAAAGGGGAGGGGAGAGAAGAGTGAAAAGGGAAAATATATGGAAAAATGATAAACAAAAACTTTTTAAAAGAGCAATTTTTTTCATTTCCCAATTTCATTAAAATGAAATTTTCAAAAATACAAATTGTTTACAAAAATCAGATTTTTTTAAAAAGGCCTTTTAAAAAAACAAAATAAGTTTTAATCAGCTCTAGTCTGATTACACTGGCTCTTGCTTCTGTTGGCCTGTTGCAACTAAGCTGTTGCTTCAGCTGTGGTCCTTATCTGGAGGGCTCTTTAATCTAGCAAAGACAAAACAAGATCCAGTGGCTGGAATTTCAAGCTAAAATAATTCAAACTGGAAATGAAGTGCAAATTTTGAACAGGGAGAGTAATTAATTATTACAACAATTGTAGTGGATTCTCCATCACTTGGATGCTTTAAATAGAGATTAGCTGTCTTTCTAGAAGATACTGTCACCCATTTGCTGAGACGTAGCAGATTCTGGGACCTTGCAAGTCAGTTTCCAGATGGAGTAGAAATTCATGACATGGAGTCAGGATATTTTGTTACAGCTTTCTACACTTGAAATATTACAGTGGCAAAGCTGCACCGCTGTAGCACTTCAGTGTAGACATTACCCATGCCAATGGGAGGGCTTCTCCTGTCATCTCCCTGAGAAGTGGTAGCTAGGTGAATGGAAGAATTCTTCTGTCAACCTAGGGCTGTCTACATGCGGACTTAGATCAACTTACCTACGCCACTCAGGCATGTGGATTTTTCATACCACTGAGTGGCATAATTAAGATGACTTAATATTCTAGTGTAAACTAAGCTATACTGTTACTTGTTTATTTTCTTGTATGTCAGTTCTGGAGCAGAGGTGGTCACAAACAGCACTCAGGCAATCCCCTCTTTCAGGAATTCCAGTCCAAACACCAATGGCTGGTTTCCAGGGAGCAATTCTGCCTCCAGGAATTGACTCTAGTTAAAGAGATTAAGGCAGAGAGCAAACTCAGATTCATAGATTCTAAGCCCAGAAGGGACCATTTTGTGATCATCTAGTTTGACCTCTTGTATAGTACAGGCCATAGAGCTCACCCAGAATATTTCCTAGAATAGATCTTTTACCAAAACATCCAATTTGATTTAAAAATTGTCAATGATGGAGAATCCACCATGATCATTGGCAAATTGTTTCAATGGTTAATTACTCTCTCTGTTAAACCTTTATGCCTTATTTCCAAACTCCCCAGTTACTTGCAACAGCGCCCCCTGAATCCTTCAAAAGAATTTGCATTGCAAAACTAAGAACAATAAAGTATTTTCTTCAAAGGCCGAACACTGCTTGCAAATTAAGAAGAACTTGTAAAACTACAGTATGTGTAACAGTGCCATCTGGTGGCTGTCACCATAAGTAAATGCTCTAGTCTGATCACAAGTTATTGGGCTGTATGAAGTAATGTCTGGGTTTATTTTAAGCTTTTTATTTTTGTCAATTTAAATTTTCACAGTTATGGAAAATTATGGGGAACGGTCAGACAATTATTTAATGACAGATTTGAGATTCAAAAAGTTAAAGTTTTATAACCATTAAAACACAAATTGTCAACAGCACATGTCAAAGCATAAAAAACAATATTCTTAAATCAAACTCTAATAAGGTCTCAAGCAGCATTTTTCTTACCTTGCCTACTTGTAAATTTCAATTGTTATTTATGAAAATATATTTTGTCTGTTTGTATGATGAAATTGATGTTTACCAACATTTACCAGTAACAAAATCTAATCCTTCCTAGTCTATTACACACATGATCAGGCAGCATGGCAGAAAATTTGCTGTATGAACACACACTGAACCTTGGACTTTGTAACTAGTTAAGGTAAATGTGCCTTTAATCATCAGTTACTAAATCACGGTTAACAGAGAGTTGCCTTTGATGCTGATACTTCCTGCTGGAGAGTCCAAGTTTCTCTACACAGACATCAGCCTCTCTGATCTCCTTTATACTGGTATAAGTCAGAAGTAATTGAATATGTCTCTATTATTTCCATTACAATTTTGAATTCTCTCCAGGAGAAACACATTTTATTTTGTTAATAGAATTATGTGCGGCACTTTTTCAATGTCATTATGTATCACTAACATTCAGTGTTGCCAATTCTTGATTCTATCAGGGGTTTTGTAACAACCGATGCTTTTCTTAAAGCCCCAGCTCCTGCATCAAGAGGATACATGACAATCTCAGCTTCATTAAAGGCAGAGAACATGGGTGGCGTGCGTGTGCAGGGCTGTCCCTAGCCATTTTGGTGCCCTATGCAGCCCCCCCACGGGGTGGGGGAGGGGCGGGCCAGGCCACCGTGGGGGGGCAGAAGCAGGCTTGGGGCGCAGGGGGGAAACCGCTCCCCAGCACTCACTGGCGGTGCGGAGCAGGCTGGGGCCGGGTCGCTCCACTTCCTGCCATCCGGTGAGTGCAGGCCCAACCCTGCTGCAGTCCTCAGAGGAGTGAGGGCAGGGCTGGGGCAGACCAGGGGCGGGAAGAGGTGGGGGCTTTGGGGAAGGGGTGGAGTGGGAGCGGGGCTGGGGCAGAGCAGGGGTGGGAAGAGGCGGGGCTGGGGCAGAGCAGGGGATGGGCCATGGGGAAGAGGCGGACCAGGGGCTGGAGCAGCACGCAGCTGCGTAGGGCATCAGGAAATTTGGTGCCTCACATTTCCTGATGCCCTACGCAGCTGTGTACTTTGCGTATGGGTAGGGACGGCCCTGGGCATGTGAACCACTGGGTGGGGGAGGCTGGCCCTTCCACCCAAGGCCCCACCCCTTCTGCGCCCCCCAGAACCCACGGCTTCCCCACTGCGGCTGACAGCCCCCACCCCAGGCTGGCTAGTGCCCACAACTGTCTGGGGAGGCGCCACCTATGGCAGAGAAGCTTCTAGCTCTTGTAGTTGCAAAGAAAAGCCCGAAAACTAGAGCAGGTTGGAAACTTTCTGATGGAATATTTGCCATTGGAAAATGCTGTTTCATAGAAATCCGAATGTTTTGTGGAAAAATGTTGATTCAAAATTTTATTTTGAAAAAACCCAGAAACAAATCATTTGAATAATCATAGAAATGTAGGACTAAAAGGAACCCTGACTTGTCATCTAGTCCAGTCCCCTGCACTGAGGCAGGACTAAGTATTATCTGGACCGTCCCTGGCAGGTGTTTGTCTGACCTGCTCTTAAAAACCTCCAATGACAAAGTCTCCGCAACCTCCCTGGGCAATTTATCCCAGTGCTTCACCACCCTGACAGTTAGGAAGATCTTCCTAATGTCCAACCTAAACTGCTTTTGCTGCAATTTAAGCCCATTGCTTCTTGTCCTATCCTCAATGGATAAGGAGAACAATTTATCACCCTCCTCTTTAAAACAACCTTTTACATGCTTGAAGACTGTTCTCATGCCCCCCTTCAGTCTTCTCTTCTCCAGACTAAACAAACCTATTCTTTATAAACTTTCCTCATAGGTTATTTTTCTAGATCTTCAATAATTTTTGTTGCTGTCCATTGGACTTTCTCCAATTTGTCCTGAAGCGTGGTGCCCAGAACTGGACACAGGACTCTCGTTGAGGCCTTATATATGCTTAGTAGATTAGAAGAATTACTTCTCGTTTCTTGCTTACAACACTCCTATTAAAACATCATTCCGCGATGTATTTTTTTTTTTTTTGCAACACTGTTATGCTGTTGATTCATATTTAATTTGTGATCCATTATCACCTACCCTTTTCTACAGCAGTGGTTCTCAAACTTTTATTTTCGCGGACCACTTGAAAATTGCTAAGGGATCTCAGCGGACCACTTCATGATCTTTCCAAATGTTGATTGTACCGTAGAAGGAACTATCCGTGAACCACTTGAATGGAGCTAGTAGACCACTGGTGGTCTGCAGACCACAGTTTGAGAACCTCTGTTCTACAGTATTCCTTCCTAGGCAGTCATTTCCCATTTTCTCCAGATCATTTTGAATTTTCATCCTATCCTCCAAAGCACTTGCAACTCCTCCCAGCTTGGTATTGTCTGCAAACTTGATAAGTGTACTCTCTATGCCATTATCTAAATCAGGAGTAGGCAACCTATGGCACAGGTGCCAAAGGCAGCACGCGAGCTGATTTTCAGTGGCACTCACACTTCCCAGGTCCTGGCCACTGGTCCAGGGGGCTCTGCATTTTAATTTAATTTTTAAATGAAGCTTTTTAAACATTTAAAAAACCTTATTTACTTTATATACAACAATAGTTTAGTTATATATTATAGACTTCTAGAAAGAGACCTTCTAAAAATGTTAAAATGTATTACTGGCACGCAAAACCTTAGAGTGAATAAATGAAGACTCGGCACACCACTTCTGAAAGGTTGCCGATCCCTGATCTAAATCTATTATGAAGATATTGAATAGAATAGGACCCAGGATAGCGCCCTTCTTGCAGGACCCCACTCAGTATGCCCTTCCAGCTTGACTGTGAACCACTGATAACTATTCCCAGAGTATGGTTTTCCAAGCAGTTGTGCACCCACCTTATAGTAGTTTTGTCTAAGCTATATTTATCTATTTTGCTTATGAGAAGGTCATGTGAGATGGTATCAAAAGCCTTACTAAAGTTGAGATATATTACATCAGCTCTTCCCCCGCATCCCACCCCCCATCCACAGAACTTGTCACCCTGTCAAAAAAGGATATTAGGTTGGTTTGACATGCTTTGTTCTTGACAAATCTATGTGGACTGTTACTTATCACCTGATTTATCTTCTAGGTGTTTACAAATTGTTTGATTATTTGCTCCATTATCTTTCTGAGTACCAAAATTAAGCTGACTGGCCTATAATTCCTTGGGTTGTCCTTATTCCCCTTTTTATAGATAAGTACTATATTTGCCCTTTTCTAGTCCTCTGGGATGTCCCCCGTCCTCCATGAGTTCTCAAAGATCATTGCTAATGGCTCAGAGAACTCTTCAGCCAATTCCTTATGTACTCTAGGATGTATTTCCTCAGGCCCTGCCAATCTGAAGACCGCTAACTTGTCTAAGGACTTGTCTACACTTAAAATGCTATTGCAGCACAGCTGCACTTCACTACCTAGGGCAGGGGTGGGCAAACTACCGCCTGTGGGCCGCATCTGGCCCGTCTGCCATTTTAATCCGGCCCTCGAGCTCCCACTGGTGAGCTAGGGTGTGGAGCTTGCCCTGCTCTGCGCGGCTCCGAGAAGCAGCAGCGTCTCACCACTCCGGTTCCTATGCATAAGGGCCAACAGAGGGCTGCGTGCACTGTCCTTGCCTGCAAGCGCCACCCCACTGCTCCCATTGGCTGGGAACTGCAGCCAATGGGAGCTGCAGGGGCAGCACCTGTGGACGGGGCAGCACACAGAGCCTCCTGGCTGTGCCTCCATGTAGGAGCCCGCCAGTGCTTCTGGGAGATGCTCGAGGAGATAAGCACTGCCCGGAGCATGCACACTTGACCCCTCCCAGGTCCCAACTCCCTGCCCCAGCACTGATCCCTGTCCCACCCTCCAACCCTCAGCCCCAGCCCGGAGCCCCCTGCCACACCCTGAACTCCTTATTTCTGGCGCCACCCCAGAGCCGGCATCCCCAGCCAGATCCCTCACCCCTTCCCACACCCCAACCCCAATTTCGTGAGCATTCATGGTCCGCCATACAATTTCCATACCCAGATGTGGTCCTCAGGCCAAAAAGCTTGCCCACCCCTGACCTAGGGTGACAGGAGGAATTCTCCCATTGGCGTAGGAGGTAATCCACCTCCCTGTGAGGCAGCAGCTTGGAAGAATTCTTCCATTGACCTAGTACTGTCTACACTGGGGGTTAGGTCAGAATAGCTACATCTCTCAGGGGTGTGGATTTTTCACACCCTGAAGAGACATAGCTGTACAACAGTAAATTCTAGTCTAGGCCAGGCCTGAGTAATTCTTAACTTGGTCTTTTCTTATTTTATCTGCCGATCTTACTCCATTTACACTGATGTTCACTATGTTAGTTGTCCGATCATGGCTAACCTCTTTTTCTGAAAACTGAAACAAATAAGGCATTTAACACTTCAGCCATTGCTGCATTGTCTGCTATTGTCTTTCCCTTCTCCTGGACTGATGGGCCTATACTGTCCTTGGTCGTCTTCTTGCTTCTAATGTATTTGTAAAATGTCGTCTTGTTACCCTTTATGTCCCTAGCTGGTTTAATCTTGTTTTGTTCCTTAGCCTTTCTAATTTTATCCCTACAGGCTTGTGTTGGTTTTTTATATTCATCCTTCATAATTTGACCGACATTCCATTTTTTGCATGGCTTTTTTGAGTTTCAGGTCAAAAATGTTGAAATGTTCCTTTTGACATTTCAGAATGGCTTGGTTCAAATTTTTGTTTCAAAACATCTTTTCATTTTGAAATTTTATCTTATTTGTTAAGTCAAAAGCAGACCGGAACATTTTGATTTCATCAAAATGAAATGTTTTGATTGACCCAAAATGAATTTTTTTCAACATTTTCATTTAGTGGGAAATTTCAATTTTTTTAAATTCTGATTCAGAACCAAAATAAATTTTGAAATGTCAGAACTTCCCACAGAACAGAAATTCTGTGTTTCAACCAGAGCTACTGAAAACAGGACACAAGTGTTACCTAACAGCTCAGTAACCAGAAGGCAAATAAAAAGAAATTAAATGTATTATTTTTTTTTAAAAATTCATTTTTATGGCTGATTCATGAGTTTTGAATGCATGGCTTTGGCTATACTGAATGTAGTTGAATGTTTCAAATAAATTAAAAAGCTGATTTAACATGGCACTCTATAATTCAGGATATTTAATTTAATTGTTTAGATAACTCTTAGCAAGTTTTTAAATGTTTACATTTGTTATTTATTTGTATTAGAAGTGGACCCGATTAGAACAAGAACACCAGAACTTTAGCAAAATTACAATCCCAGTCAGACTAACATTGCAACTCTGATCTGTTTCTAATTCACATCAGACACTGTTTTGAAATTTTTAAAAATAATTTCTAACTATGATGGTTTAAGCTAAGTATTATCTTAATGGAATTATCTTTTCTTGTTCTATTTTGGCATAATTCTGCCAATACCATTGACCTCTATACAGTTTTTGTGGGCATGGAATGAGGGATTTTATGGTCAGCTCTTTGTTTTCTTTAGAAATGCTTCTGTCTCTTCAGTGACCTGCTTGAATCTGTTTTCTGACTGTATGGGAAAATATTTGTTTAACGTCTAATCTGTACAAATGTAGGAATTCGATATAGTCTTTATTTTACCCTCTCTTTTATCTCCTTATATTTTCTCCTTTCCAGATCTGAAGGAAGGATCCCAGGGCCCAGCGAACACATTCACAAGAGATTAACAATTAGGCAGACGGCTGCAGGAAGGGCGGAGGCCAGCTTCAATCGGGGATAGACACGTTGCTGAGCAAAGTGAAAGTGAAAGTTACTTTTCTCTTTCTCGGAGATGCCATCATGGCTGCAAGAAGCCAGGTACAGGATCTCCAAGAGGCTGTTTTTTGTTCCATTTGCCTGGATTATTTTAAGGATCCGGTGATTCTGAAGTGTGGGCACAACTTCTGCCGAGCCTGCATCACTCAGTACCTGAAGGAGTCCAAAATCTCCCCCTCCTATCCCTGCCCTCAGTGCAGAGAAGCCTTCGGGGAAGGAGAATTCCAGCCCAACCGGCAGCTGAGGAATGTAGTTGAAATAGCCAAAAAATTCCCAGACCCGAAAGGGAATAAAGCGTGTGAAAAACATGGGGAGTTTCTGAAACTCTTCTGTGAAGTGGATGAAATCCCGATCTGTCTGGTGTGCAGAGAGTCCCGCAGTCACAAAGAACACGCCGTGGTGCCTATCGAGGAGGCTGCCCCGGATTACAAGGTAATAATTAGTAATTATTGCATTGCAAATGCCTCCCAGCCAGGCGGTCTATAACCGTTCAGAGCAGCCATCTGAGAAATACAAAACCAGCAATGTAATGAAACTAGTTTCCTACAATCACAAGGTAGAGAAACAGAAGGGATTTTATACAGGAAGAACGTTGAGGAGACATGTTTTTAAGGCCTGCTCTGCATATAGTTTTGTACTGATCTGTGTTGGGGAGGGGGGGGGGGCTGGGATTTTTTTTTTTTTTTAAACAAAATAGTTATACCAGCAAAACCCCTAGTGCGAGTACAAGTTGTGCTGGTATAAAGGTGCCTGATGCCAGGAATGCTTGTTTCCCTTTCCATACAGGAATAAGCTACACACTGTTATACAGGTATAACTACATCCATGCTAGCAGGGCTGTATGGCTTTAATAGTACCAGGATATGTAAAGCAGGGTATGATTTGTGTGCCCTAGAGCAAGGTCATCCCCTATGCAGGGAAAAATCCACACAGGGGCAGGAAACTCTACAAGTTCCAGCTCACACAGTTTCCTTTTAATCCTTGCAGGATGGGGGATGCCGGGTTTGCTTCTCATGCAGAATGGAAATGATAGGGGGGCTGGCCCATTCCAACACATTTCTTGAAATCTGCAGAGGCAGGGGTGGGGTGACCATGTTTTCAAAATGAAGATCCAGGATCCTATTATCTGGGGGCAAGAGGGTGGAGGATCAGGGAGGAGTACACAGGCTTTGGCAACTGGGAAAGAATTATGTCCATTCCTTGCCATCTTTTCCTCCTCAACCAAACAACACCCCTCTTTCTCCCTCTTGTCCCTCTCCATAATAAAAACCAAGCCACGTTAAATACCTTTTATAGCAGAGAGTCTTGAAAATGTAACTGATGTACATTAAGCACTATGGTTGCAAGGATCAAGCAGTTCGGCTTCACTTTTTGTGTAGGAGGTGGGGGGTAAAGAAGAATTAGAGATGCTACATGCCCACAGTTTCAGTGTATCATTGAGTTAGTTCTGTTTGAAATGTGTCCCAGTGTATCATCTCACTGACTCTCCCCTAAATTCTCAGGCAATCCCAGTGCTTGGTGGGGTGGTCAGGAATGGGTTATGCTTAGTGGGAGAGGATAAGATTATTTCTCAGGCCCACTTAAAAATGCCAAGGCTGGTGATATACCAAAATGTGCCCTGCATGACAGTGTGGTTCAGAGATTGCTCAGAAAATTCGCAGTGAGCATGAGCAGAGTGTGAACACATGTGCACTGAGGAAGTGAAGCCTCAGTCCAGCCCCTGCCCTTAGCTTAGTTTTTCTGTCAGTGCAGCCTAGACTCACAAAAGTACTCAGGTGCCTAAACCCCAATTGCAGACTCGACTGCAATTCACAAAACTCCTGCTGAGCCCTGTAGGTGCCTAAACTCACTCAGCACCTGTGTTTTTCAATAAATAATTCCCTCAGCACCTGTGTTTCTGCTTCTGGCCATGTGCACTGCTGCCTCGCTCAAGGCATCTAGATGCCTATCTCCCACCTAAGCCCCAGAGCGATTTATGACCCCAGGAAGATCAGCATTAGGCCACCTAACTCATGTGTGGGGCCTAACCTGGTAGGTGGCCTCAGGCCCCTCAGGTGAGTTCACACACAAAAAGCTCTCCCTCATGATTTTTAGCCCAGTGTTTAGAGTACTCCATCTGGTATATGGGAGGCCACTGGTTCAAGTCCCCTCCACCTGATGAGGAGAAGGGATTTGAACAGGGATCTGCCACCTCTCTATGGGATATTCTGAGGTAGGGCTCCCTCCTACTTTCCTGTTGAAGCTGTTCCACTGGGGATAAATACTTAGGGTGTGGCTACACTTGCAGCTGTACAGCGCTGTGAGTTAAACCCACCTTTGTACAGTGGAGTAGGGAAAGCGCTGCAGTCTGTCCACACTGCCAGCTGCCAGCTCACTGGCGTGGCCGCATTTGCGGCACTTGCAGCGGCATTGGGAGCGGTGCATTATGGGCAGCTATCCCAGCATTCAAGTGGCTGCAGTGTGCTTTTCAAATGGGGGGGTGGAGTGTGGCAGGGAGTGTGTTGTGTGTATGTGGGGGGAGAGAGAGTGGGTTTTTGGGGTGCTAGTGTGCCAGCATGTTGCCTTGTAAGTTCAGACCCCCTTGCCCCGCTGTTTCTCACTCACTCACTCAAAGCAAACAGCAAAATGTTTGCTTTTCTCTCTGAAACGGAGCTTTTCCTGTAGCCGATCACAACAATGAGAAGAGTGGCCACTTGATAAGGGGATTATCACAGCGCAGTAAGTTAACTCCTCGTTCACACTGACACCCAGGAGTTGTAGCCGAGGCACAGCAAACATTATTCCTCTCGCGCTGCTGGTGCTCCACCTCCCCTATAGCCACGGAGACACAGCGCTGTACGTGCCTTGCCAGTGTGGACGGGGAGTGAGGTACAGCGCTATGGACAGCTTTATTGCACTGTAACTCACAAGTGTAGCAAAGGCCTTAGAGTCATTTGTGGGAGGGAGAGGGAATGACTCTAGCAGGGGTGGGAAAATTTTTGGCCCGAGGGCCACATCGGGGTTGCAAAACTGTATGGAGGGCTGCCCCCTGAATGCCCCCCTCAGAATCTCTGATCCATCCAACCCCCCCTGCTCCTTGCCCCCTGATCGCCCCCTCCTGGGATCCCCTCCCCTAACTGCCCCCCTGGGATCCCACCCCCATCCAACCCCCCTGCTCCCTGTCCCCTGACTGCCCCCCAGAACCTCCTGCCCCTATCCAACCCCCCGGCCCCCTTACCATGCCCCTCAGAGCAGCATGTCTGGCAGCTGCGCCGCTCGGCCGGGGCCAGACACGCTGCCGCACTGCTCGGCAGGAGCGTGCAGCCCTGCCACCCAGAGCGCTGCCCGCACGGCGGCGTGGCTGCGGGGAAGGGGGGACAGTGGGGGAGGGGCCGGGGGCTAGCCTCCCCGGCCGGGAACTCAAGGGCCAGGCAGGATGGTCCCACGGTCCAGATGTGGCCTGCGGGCTGTAGTTTGCCCACCTCTGCTCTATAGCCAGGTGGTTAGAGCACTCACCCATTTTATTATATATTTAATATTCTTGAAAATGTAAATAAAATGGAGGGAAAAACCATCCAAAAGCAACCAAAACAAAACCAGTTTTTCTTTTATTAGGACCAAATTCAGAGCCGTTTGGAGAGTTTGAAGAAAGAGAGAGAGGAGATTCTGTCGTATAAATTGAGTGGGGAAAATACAAGCCAGGAACTACTGGTAGGTGCTGTTATTACTCAGAGGCAAATGTGTAGAGAGACATTATTGATACTCTGCTTAGTCTAACAGAAGAAGAATAGTGAGAAACATCTTCCCTTCCATGAAAGATTATTACTTATTTATTAAAAGCAGCAAAGAGTCCTGTGGCACCTTATAGACTAACATAAGAACATAAGAAAGGCCGTACCGGGTCAGACCAAAGGTCCATCTAGCCCAGTATCCTGTCTACCGACAGTGGCCAATGCCAGGTGCCCTAGAGGGAGTGAACCTAACAGGCAATGATCAAGGGGGGAGGGATAGCTCAGTGGTTTGAGCATTGGCCTACTAAACCCAGGGTTATGAGTTCAATTCTTGAGGGGGCCACTTGGGGATCTGGGGCAAAAATCAGTACTTGGTCCTGCTAGTGAAGGCAGGGGGCTGGACTCAATGACCTTTCAAGGTCTCTTCCAGTTCTAGGAGATGGGATATCTCTATTAATTATTATTATTATAAGTGATCTCTCTCCTGCCATCCATCTCCACCCTCTGACAGACAGAGGCTAGGGACACCATTCCTTACCCATCCTGGCTAATAGCCATTAATGGACTTAACCACTATGAATTTATCCAGTTCTCTTTTAAACTCTGTTATAGTCTTAGCCTTCACAACCTCCTTAGGTAAGGAGTTCCACAAGTTGACTGTGCTCTGCGTGAAGAAAAACTTCCTTTTATTTGTTTTAAACCTGCTGCCTATTAATTTCATTTGATGACCCCTAGTTCTTGTATTATGGGAATAAGTAAATAACTTTTCCTTATCCACTTTCTCCACATCACTCATGATTTTATATACTTCTATCATATCCCCCCTTAGTCTCCTCTTTTCCAAGCTGAAGAGTCCTAGCCTCTTTAATCTCTCCTCATATGGGACCCGTTCCAAACCCTTAATCATTTTAGTTGCCCTTTTCTGAACCTTTTCTAGTGCCAGTATATCTTTTTTGAGATGAGGAGACCACATCTGTACGCAGTATTCGAGATGAGGGCGTACCATCAATTTATATAAGGGCAATAATATATTCTCAGTCTTATTCTCTATCCCCTTTTTAATGATTCCTAACATCCTGTTTGCTTTTTTGACCGCCTCTGCACACTGCGTGGACATTTTCAGAGAACTATCCACGATGACTCCAAGATCTTTTTCCTGACTTGTTGTAGCTAAATTAGCCCCCATCATATTGTATGTATAGTTGGGGTTATTTTTTCCAATGTGCATTACTTTACATTTATCCACATTAAATTTCATTTGCCATTTTGTTGCCCAATCACTTAGTTTTGTGAGATCTTTTTGAAGTTCTTCACAGTCTGCTTTGGACTTAACTATCTTTAGCAGTTTAGTATCATCTGCAAACTTTGCCACCTCACTGTTTACCCCTTTCTCCAGATCATTTATGACTAAGTTGAATAGGATCATTCCGAGGACTGACCCTTGGGGAACACCACTAGTTACCCCTCTCCATTCTGAGAATTTACCATTAATTCCTACCCTTTGTTCCCTGTCTTTTAACCAGTTCTCAATCCATGAAAGGACCTTCCCTTTTATCCCATGGCAGCTTAATTTACATAAGAGCCTTTGGTGAGGGACCTTGTCAAAGGCTTTCTGGAAATCTAAGTACACTATGTCCACTGAATCCCCCTTGTCCACATGTTTGTTGACCCCTTCAAAGAATTCTAATAGATTAGTAAGACACGATTTCCCTTTACAAAAACCATGTTGACTATTGCTCAACAGTTTGTTTTTCTATGTGTCGGACAATTTTATTCTTAACTATTGTTTCGACTAATTTGCCCGGTACAGACGTTAGACTTACCGGTCTGTAATTGCCGGGATCACCTCTAGAGCCCTTTTTAAATATTGGCGTTACATTAGCTAACTTCCAGTCATTGGGTACAGAAGCTGATTTAAAGGACAGGTTACAAACCTTAGTTAACAGTTTCGCAACTTCACATTTGAGTTCTTTCAGAACTCTTGGGTGAATGCCATCTGGTCCCGGTGACTTGTTAATGTTAAGTTTATCAATTAATTCCAAAACCTCCTCTCGTGACACTTCAATAACAGACGTATTGGAGCATGAGCTTCCATGGGTGAATACCCACTTCGTCAGGTGCATCCGAAGAAGTGGGTATTCACCCACGAAAGCTCATGCTCCTATACGGCTGTTAGTCTATAAGTTGCCACAGGACTCTTTGCTGCTTTTACAGATCCAGACTAACATGGCTACACCTCTGATACTTATTTATTCTCATTGTAGAAAAAAAAAACTGTTCTGCTTTAATTGAGTATAAACAGGAAAATGGATCATTAAGAAAAGAGTTTTAATAATTCAAATATTTCCATTGATAATGTGAGTGTAATTTGTTTAGCTAACAGTAGTTTCTCCTTTAGGTCTTTCAACTAGAGCTGGTCGAAATTTTTCAACCACAGAAATGTCTTGTAGCAAAATGGGATTTAATAGAAAATAATTTTTTTCCATCGGAAAATGTCTTTTGCAAATAAATAATAAATAAAAATCAGTTTTTTGACAGGAAATTTCAGAATGAACAAAATGTTTATTTTCATTTCAAACTGAAGTTTTCATTTTGGTTTTAAAAAGCTGAAAAATTTTCAAAATTTCAATTTTTTTTATCCCTTTGTTTCCCCGTTTACTGCTTTTTGCCACTGAGTACAATAACATGAATAATTTCCATGTTTTTTCCTCCTAGTTTTTCTTTTTTAGGGTTACCATCCGTCCGTATTTCCCCGGACATGTCCGGCTTTTTCGTCTTTAAATAGCCGTCCGGGAGGAACTGGTAATAAGATAGAAAGGTCCGGGATTTCCCCCGCCCTCCCCTCCATGCAGAGTGCGGCGCGGCTGATAGGGTGGCTGGGGCCGATTGAGCCACTCCGATTGGCCTCCAGCAGCCAGAGCCCCTCCCCCGCTCCCCCCTCCCCCTGCCTCAGCACTCTGTGGGGGAGGGGCTATGCACACGGCAGCGCGGCAGCCTGCTCCACGTGGAGCCAGTGGCTCAAGCGGCATGGTGGTAAGGGGAGTCCTGGGGGGCAGTCAGGGAGCAGGGAGTGGTTTTGATGAGTTGGGAGTTATGGGGGGGCTGTCAGGGGGCGGGGGTGTGGAGAGGGATTGGGGAAGTTAGGGGACAGG
>NW_020693880.1:70254-83020 GCF_002925995.2 Terrapene triunguis
GTTGCAATGACATGCTCCCATGTGCATACATAAGGCTTTATAAAATGTCCCATAACTCACTCTATGTTCCTGTCCTTGACCTGTGCTTTCTCTGTTCGCATCTCTTCATTTCAGAAACAGCTAGAAACTGAGAGGCAAAAGATTAGGTCTGAATTTCAGCGACTGCGCCAATTTATGGAAGAACAAGAGCGACTCCTGCTGGCCCAGCTGAAAGAACTGATTAAAGAAATTGAAGAGAGGAGGGATGAGCATGTTGCCAAACTCTCTGAGGAACTATCCTCTTTCAGTTCCCTGATCACTGAGATGGAGCAGAAGTGCCAGCTGCCAGCGAGTGTTTTCCTGCAGGTGAGATGGTGTTAGAAACACCCCAGAACCTTTCACAGGGCAAGAAAGTCTCCTAACCCTTCACTTTTGGAGTGTAGGAGTGTGTGACATTTCCCTGGTGTTATCTGGACCGGTGAACTGTTAGGTCACTCCAATCCTTGATTCTGGGAGCCAGCCTTACCCTGCTCTGCTGTGAGAACCCCCACTCCTGGGCTGTTCACACACAGTCTCTGGCGTGCAAGCTGCTCCAAGCTACGTGAGTGAGCACTTTTGGCCAGCTGCTGCTTGGATTGTGCAACCGAATGACACTAGCCAATATCTCTGGTCCCAGACACAACCCTAGGAACCTCCGTCTTGCAGTGTCCAGTTATGCCCGCTGGAAGCTTATACGAGTTTGTCAATTTAACAAAGAAATTGATATGTACCAGGCTTGTTATCCCAAGGGGAGTCTCTGACACACTTCAAACCAAACGCACTGCTTCAGGTAGAATAAACATACAGATTTATTAACTACAAAGATAGATTTTAAATGATTAGAAGTCAAAGCACAACAAGTCAGATTTGGTCAAATGAAATAAAAGCAAAAAGCATTCTAAACTGATCTTAACACTTTCAGTGCCCTTACAAACTTAGATGCTTCTCACCACAGACTGGCTGGTTGCCCTTCAGCCAGGATTTCCCCTTTGATCAGCACTCCAGTCACTTGGTGGTGGTGTCTGTAGATAGAGGTGGAAGAGCGAGAGCATGGCAAACGTCTCTCCCTCTCATCCTGTTCTTTCTTCCCTCTTGGCTTTGCCCCCCCCGCCCCCTCCCTTCAGAGTCAGGTGAGCATTACCTCATCGTAGTCCCAAACTGGCGAAGGGAAGGGGGGTGACTCACTTGAGAGTCCAACTGGGCTGGGTTTGTCCCATACATGCCCTGATGAGGTGTGAACTGCCACTCTGTTCCTGGAGAGTTTTGCCGGGGCTTGTTTTAAGCCATGAGGACACATTTTCAGCCTCATAACTATATACATGAAATTACAACCTATAACATCACTGTAACAACAGTGCTCAGTGCACCATGAGCTTTCCGAAGGCACCTGAGATGACAAACTTTGCATTGGATACCACACAATCGTATTATAAGGATGAGCATGGGGGTGCAGGGTGTTCCCCTGAGGTACAGAGCGTCACAGAGTGAAAGGTCCGAACATAAAGTATTGCTAAAATATACATTATTTTTCCTTAAGGGCTTGATAAAATTCCCAGTAAAGTCAATGGAAATATACTTCTTGAGTACAATGGGCATTGGATCAAGTCCTAAATGAAAAAAAATCTTCGTTTGAATTCTAGTTCGAGAAGGCTCCTCCAAAAATGGCAAACTCCAAATTCTGTTCTCCCTGTCTCATAATGAAAGAACAAAGGGACATTCAAGAAAACTAGAAGGTGACAAATTCAAAACTGATCCAATGAATGCTTTTTCACACATCACGTAATTAGACTTTGGAACTCATTGCCACCGGATGTCATTGAGACCAAGCACTTAGCAAAACTCAAAAAGTGATCAGATATTTATATGGATAACAAGAATATGCAGAGTGATATTAAACCTCATGCTTCATTGCTTCAGCCAGTCTCTAACTGTTAGAGAGAAGGATGAGAATGTAGGAGGCAGATTATTTTACACCTTCCTCTGAAGCATCTGGCACTGTCCACCTTTGGAGACAGAATACTGACCAAATGGACCTCAGGTCTGATCCAGTACGGCATTTCCTGTGTTCAAAATCTTAACTCCAAAAGATTAAAGATGGAACCTGTCTTTAATTACGGAAATAGCTAAGGTTGAAGTTGAGTTTCCATTTAAAGCTTCATTTTGTCACTCTTCCTAATATCACAAAAAGGGAAAATATAGGCCTTAAACTTGATACATGAGATCTGAGGCTGTGGTGATTTGTCTGCCAGAACTGAAGTTAGTTAGGGAAGCTGTTCGTTACTTATGGTACCCTGAAAGTGTAAGTAGTCGTTAGAATTCCAAAAGCCTTCTAATGATTTTAATTGTCAAAAAATGCCTTTTAAGTAGCAAACAAGAAAGAAGGTGAGAAATAAAATGTAGCATCCTGGACTTCTCTAACTGATATCTAGGGTCAAATTCTCAGTTGCAACCAGTATCTGCTGTGGGCAGGACCAGCTCTAGCTTTTTTGCTGCCCCAAGCAAAAAAAACAAAACACAAAAACACCATGCGGCTGGGCTGCCGAAGCAAAAAAAAAGGGGGGGGGGCGGGGGGGGGAGAGATGGCCGGAATGTGCTGCCCCAAGATTGGCCGGAATGCCGCCCCTTACAATGTGCCACCCCAGGCACGTGCTTTCTCGGCTGGTGCCTGGAGCCAGCCCTGGGCGTGCGCAGCATTGTTCACTCCTCAGATTTCCTCTATTGATCCTGGGGCTTAGGATAGTGATTGGCTCTCTGTTACTCTGTACCCCACACCCATTGTTCTCCCCCAGCCCCAACTTCCTGTGGGTGTCAAGAAGTCCACAGGACGGGCCTTCAGAATGCTTGTGGGTGAGTGGGGAGAGAGTTTACAGCATGGGGACAGCACAGCATGGAGGCATCCCTCCCTCTGGACCCACTGGAGTCTGCAGGAGAGGATCTTCCCCACACCTGTGAATGTTAGGGAGATCCTTGTTCAACACATCACAAGACTGAGCCCTCTGATTCCATGTGTCGGGTGGTTATTCGAATGTTGTTACACAAAGAGCTCGTGTGCCTCCACGTATAAACTTCCTGGGCCCAGATCCTGAACTTACAGCACGTTTCCAAAGGAGCAAAGGCAGCACATTCAAAGTTTTTGTTTGTGTTAATAAATAACAAATAATTTCACTTTGAGCCTCAAACTGTGAAGACAAAGTGAGTCCCCTCCAGAGCAGGAGGGATCCTTAGTGTGAGAGATGGGACTGAATTTCCTTTTATCTTTCTCCTCTAGGACATCAAAGGCACCTTGAGCAGGTACGTGGCTCCTTCTCACTCTCCCTCTCACTTCTCAGTGCATGGAAGGGATTTTGGACATGAGACGTCGCTCCCCATGGTCCAGCAGTGCAGAGTGTGGGGCTGGTTCCCAATCTCCCTCCGTTAAATCTAATCTTGGGGCTCTTGTCACTTTTACTAGACTCCAGAATAGAGCAGCCTGAGAAAAGAGTCATTTACCTGCAGGCAGCTTTGTTATTTATAGTGTGGCTGGTGGAATAGAGACCTCAGGAAACTGGGGATGGAGAATGCGTTTTTCATTTCTAGGTCATAGACTCCAAACTCCACCTAGGTCAGTAGGGATGGAAAGTCAGGGCCATCTGATGACTATTCAATGAGCTGTTTATTAAGTGTTTCTTATTATGCAGTGAGCTCTGTCAGTGTGCTGGGCATGGCAACAGATATCATGGAAGAGACATGAACTGCTCTAAGGAGTTTATAATGTGCTATTATCAGCAGTACTATGGCAGTGCCTAGAGGCTCAAGGCAAAATCAGGTCCCAACATGCTGGGTGCTGCACAGACACACAGACAAAGACAGTCCCTGCCCCAAGGAGTTTACAGTCTAAATAGACACACGAGGCGGAGGGAGAAGGATTAAAATCCATTTAAGGGGACATTCAATAAAGACAAAGTGCTGCACTTTGGAAGGAAAAATGAAATGTACAACTAGGAAATGAGGAATAACTAGCTAGGCAGCAGGACTGCGGAAAAACATCTGGAGGTTAAAGTGGATCACACGTTGAATGAGTCGGCAGTGTGATGCTGTTGTGAAAAAGGCAAATGTCATTCTGGGATATTGTCACAGGTTGCTGTATTCACCACAGGTGGTGCCTCCTCCTGGCTGTTCTGGGGATTAGCTCTCTTCCAGGGTCAACCCCTCCCCTTGCCGTCTCTCCCCCGTTGTCTCTCTCTCACTCTGCAGCCTCATCTCTCT
This sequence comes from Terrapene triunguis, assembly GCF_002925995.2. Lineage (NCBI taxonomy): Eukaryota > Metazoa > Chordata > Testudines > Emydidae > Terrapene > Terrapene triunguis. The sequence goes on from NW_020693880.1 coordinate 74,518, forward strand.
CTCCAAGAAGGGGGAGGGATAGCTCAGTGGTTTGAGCATTGGCCTGCTAAACCCAGGGTTGTGAGTTTAATCCTTGAGGGGGCCACTTAGGGATCTGGGGCAAAATCACTACTTGGTCCTGCTCATGAAGGCAGGGGGCTGGACTCCATGACCTTTCAGGGTCCCTTCCTGTTCTATAAGATAGGTATATCTCCATATATTAATTTTTTTAATTATTTATAAAGAGCTGCAGCTTCCTCTTCGTGACTCAGCCCTGCAGCCAGGTCACTAAATGGTTTCCCCTTCTGGGGTATAGAGTCTCCCTAGTCTCACTGTCCAGGCAATGCCGCTCCATCAGTGGCTGGTAGGGGAACTCGAGCCCACCCACTGCTCCAGGGTCCAGCCCAGGGACCCTACCACATACAGGCAAGGTCTGGTCTCTCCCTGGGCTGCTTCCTACTCACCTCCCATAGGCTCTCTTCTCCACCCTTCTCTCTTACAGGGGTTAGACTAGATGACCCTGGCAGTCCCTTCTAACCCTGTGATTCTAAGTACTCCCTTCCCCCAGCGCCAGGCTCCCAGCAAGCTGTTCTTTCCCTGGGTTCCCTCTTTCCCTTTCGAATGCACAGAGGGTGGCTGCAGACTTTCTCACTGCAGCCATTTCTGTTGCCAGCTTTCTGGCTTTATACTAGCCCGGCCCACACCTGTTCAGCTGAGCAGGGGTTGCTTCTCTGGCCTAAACTGCTCATATGTGGCCTGTCTCACTAATCTCCTCTTTCTCTGCTTCCTTCACCCTTTTTGAGGGCTGATGTGGGCTGAACACCCCACCACAGATGTATTAACAGGAGTGTCATATGTATGACACAGGAGGACATTGTTCCACCCTTCTTGCCACTGTGAGGCCTCAGCTGGAAACTGTGTCCAGTTTTGGGCATCACACATTCAGAAAGATGTGGAAAATTGGAGAGAGTTCAGAGGAGAGCAACAAAAATGATCAGAGGTTTAGAATGGATGAGCTGTGACGAAGGTTGAAATAAATGGGTGTGTTTAGTCTAGAGAAGAGAAGACTCAGGGAGGGCCTGATAACAGTCTTCAAATATGTCTGAGGCTGTTCTACAGAGAGCGGTGATCAGTTGTTCTTCAAGTCCACTGAGGGTAGAACAAGAAGTAATCGATTTAATATGCAACAAGGGAGATTTACATCAGTGTGACACGTTCCTGGGATGCAACCTGGACTGTGGGACTGCTGAGCCCTCCAAATCCCCAACCTGGGCTGCCTCTCTCCTCGTGATGCTGATGTCAAGCTACAAGCCTGACAGGCCCTGCTCTGACACAGACACCTACGGGCAGGGACACGCCCAGCTGTGTTACATGAATCATCTCCCAGCCGTTGATGAACCAGCAATAGAAAGGCACCAGCCAGTTCCCCCCAGCTCCAGCCCTGCCCCCCAGAACTGCAGCGACTCACACTGCTCAAGGCTCCCTTGGACAGTGCAGGTCATTCAGTAGTTTCATTCATTCACACACTGGCCTTTGTAAGCTGAGAACCCCTGTGCTAGTGGACTGAGCATTGTATGTATCCGAAGAACTAAATAAAAACATAAATTATCTTTGAAATGGGTTAGTGGGTCTCACTCCAGGTCCTGGTACAATGGGTATCTACATCACCACAAGGATTGTCACTAATTATCTCTCTTAAATTGTGTACAGGATATGTCAGGTGATCCTGCTTCCCACACTCACAATACAAGACCAAGGGGACATTCAGTGCAACTGAAAGGCAACTAGTGTAAAGCTGAGAAAAGGAAATACCCTTTTTTTACACAATTCATTATTAACCTGTGGAACTCATTGCCACATGGTATTACTGAGTTTCATAGATGCATAAAGTTGAAGGCCAGAAAGGGACCGTAACATCAGCACATTTGACCTCCTGTATATCACAGCAAAGCCTCCGACTTTCCATTTCGCCCAGAGGTGTTCGACCCCCGCTTGGCCCTGTCCCCAGTCCACCCCTTCCCCCAAGGCCCTGCCCCGCCTCTTCCTGCCCTTGCTCAAGCACCTCCCCCACAGTGCCTCCTGCCTGCTGCTGAACAGCTGATACCCCGTGGGTGGGAGGTGCTGGGAGGCAGGGGGAGGAGTTGATCAGCAGGGCTGGCTAATGGGAAGGAGGCGCTGTGGAGGAGGGGGAAAGCTGATCTGTGGGGCTGCTGGTGGGTGCTGAGCGCCCACTATTTTTTTTCCATGGGTGCTCCAGCCCCAGAGCACCCATGGAGTCAGTGCCTCTGTATCACAGGTCCTTACATTTCACCCAGTTATTGCTGTATTCAGCCCAATAACTTGTATTTGACTAAATCCTAACGTGTGTTGACTAAAGCATCTTCCAGAAAGTCATTCAGTCTAGATTTGAAGACATCAACAGACAGTAACGCTTGAAACTCCCTAGAAGTGGGGGGGGGCACCAGTGGCCAAACCATGACCCCACCCCTGCTCCGCCTCTTCCCCTGAGACCCCGCCCCCTGCTCGCTCCTCTCCCCATCACTTGCCTTTAAGGCAGGTACAAAGGCAGAGAGCAGAGCTCTCCCACTTTTAAAAGTGATGGGGCCATGGCCCCCCTGTTCTGGTGCCCCTGTCAAGAGATGGAGAATCCACCACTTCCCTTGGCAGTTTCTTCCAATGGTTAATTCACCCGCACTCTTTAAAATGTCTGTCTGATTTCCCATTGGAATTTCTCTGGCTTCAGCTTCCAGCAGTTGGTCCTTGTTGTGTCTTTGGTTGCTAAACTGAGGAGCCCTTCAGTACTAAGGGGGAGGGACAGCGCAGTGGTTTGAGCATTGGCCCACTAAACCCAGGATTGTGAGTTCAATCTTTGAGGGGGCCATTTAGGGATCTGTAGCAAAAATTGATCCTGCTAGTGAAGGCAGGGGACTGGACTCAATGACCCTTTGAGTTCTATGAGATAGGTATCTCTGTGTGTGTGTGTATATATATATATATATAAGTATATTCTCCTCATTCACTAGCATAATTTACATTTTAGTAAAACACAAATATGACCGAACTCCACAACGAGTAACACTGGGTTTTTCTTCAGATGTGAGAGGAAGAAGTTTCAGAACCCAGTGGCCTTTTCTTCTGAACTGAAATGGAGAATCTGGGAATCTTCTCAAAACTCTGCAGTTCTGGCAACCATAGTGAAGAAATTCAAAGGTAATAAACAGTCACCTGGGGAATTTTCTCTCATATGTTACACTGATAATTGACAGAGCTGGGGAAATCTCTTGGGGACAATGATTGTGGATGGAGATAGTCAACTAATCATTTGGAACCTATGAATTCCCTCCTCAGCTCTCAATACAGCACATACGCACTGGGTTAGAGTCCTAAATTCAGACTTCCTGTGGGTTTTCCTTTCTTAGCAGCTATGAATGTTAACCTTAGCTTGAGCTGCCTGCTGAATTAACTGTTTCTGAAGTATGTTTGTTTGGATTTTCTGTCTGCAAGTCCTCCTGAGTCACCATAGTCCCTCTCTTGCTTTAGAGCCGGGGTGGGGAACCTTTTTCTATCACGGGCCATTGACCTACAGAAAAAAAATCAATCGTAGGCCACTCACCCACGGGGGGACAGAGAGGGGGAGTGGAGGCTCAGGGCTCCCCCCTGCAGCAGGCCTAGCTGGCTCTCGCGACTCCAACGCGCAGGGGGGTATGGAGGCAGTGGCACTGGAACACTTTTTACAGTGGGGGTGCTGAAAGCCAGTGGTCCCAAACTTTCCCTGGCACCCACCCTTACCCCTGTCTGTGCCCCCTCTCCCCAGAGCTGGTGCCAAGAGTGGACTGTGGCTCCGGGACGGGGAGGGGCAGGATGTGGAAAGGGGTAAGGGGGCTGAGACTGGGACCACAGCTGGGGGCGGGAACAGAACCCTGGGTGCAGGGGCAGAGTCCCGGGCGAGAGTCCGGCGGCAGATGGTACCCCACATGCGGGGCTGGGGGCAGAGCCCTGGGCGGGGGTCTGGCAGCCAGCCGGGACCCTGGGTGTGGGGCCGGCATCTGGGACCTCACACAAAACTTGGGGGGTGCTGCAGCACTCTCCACACTCCTAGTTCCCGCGGCTCTGCGCAGAGGCTCTGGGCTTCCCCCTGCAGCTGGGTGAGTCTGCACTCGCAGCTCCAACCCCGTGGTGGGGGAAGGGGAGTGGTGCTGCGGGTCGGATGAAATTTAGCAACAGGTCAGATCTGGCCCACGGGCCGTAGGTTCCCCACCCCTGCTTCAGAGATTCTCCACCTTTTATCCTCCTGAGCTGGAGATAATGAGACCACCAGGTATGTCAGGAAGGATGAGACAGTTTTACTAAGTACTAGTGGTACAGGGGCAGATTTAAAGTTGATTGAATGCTAATCAGTGACAAAGTGTCTGTGTATTGGTCTGTCTGTGAATTATGTGTTGGTTTCAGAGGGTTTGTCTACACAGCAATTAAACACCTGTGGCTGGCCCGTGTCCCCTGACTCCTGCTCACGAGGTTTGGGCTCTCTCGTCACAGGGTCCCAGAGCCCAGGCCTCTGCCCAAGCCCGAGCATCTACACGGCAATTAAACAGCCCCATTGCCCAGCCCTGCGAGCCCAAGTCAGCTGTCATGGGCCAGCCACAGGTGTTGAATTGCTGTGTAAAACATCTCTGGATCTGTCATGTAGCCTTAGGTCATGTCCTTAGTTTTTAATGTTTGTGGTTATTTTGTAGTGAGGTGTGTAATGGTTTGTACTGGTCTGAATTGCACTTAACCTCCTTATCTATAACTGAATAAAGTTTGTTTTCTTTTCATTTTGCTTTTTGTGTTAGAACATTAACAATGTGAATAGATCCCTAAACATGACAACGTGACATTTTGTCTTTTTCACCCTTTTCTTCCTCTAGACTCACTGTCGTCTAGACAGCGGTTGGACAAAGGTAAATTTCTGGTACCAAAGGGGGAGTGAAAACTTTCATATGAATTATGGGGGCTCATTGGCAGCACCATAGTTCAGGTTTTGTTTCAATTTTGTATTTGACGGGAGCTGAGCAACATATTACTGGTGGCTACACAGATCTTTCCTAAAAATGGAAAAGTAGATTCTTTTCTCTAGTATAATTTAGAATTAAGCCTCACTCATGATCTGGAAAGTAGGAGAGGGGCTCCCACTGTAGCCCCCAGGCCTAGGGAGGGTGAAGAACCCTAGGAGGAGCAGAGGTGAGGCTGGAAGGGCTTTATTATGGCCTGGGGGCTGCAGGGGGCCTGAAGTGAGGGGGAGCTGATGGGCTGGGGTGGGTGGGGCTGTATTGATAGTGGGTTCTGAGCAGATAGGGTGAGTGCTGGGAGGGTGAACTGAGGGCGGTGGGGTAGGGGTGCTGAACTGATGGGGTGGTGATGATGGGGGCTGGGGGATTGAATTGCAGGGGGTTGGATGGGGACAGAACTGATGGGGGGCTGGGGGACAGGATTAATTGTTGGGCAGGAGATGGGCAGATGGGGGGGTGAGAGCTCCTGCAGCAGGAGCCAAAATCACCTTCCCCAGGACATGTGGGAGAGTGGGCAACACTGATTGTCACATGCGCACACCCTGGGGAGGGGCCAGGGGAGTTCAAACATCAAGAGACTGACTTAAAAAACCACAATAGAATCCTTTTAAACATGTCATTATTGTTGGGCCAATCTCATGAGATCTGATTTGTTGAAGTTGGCAATACTGTATTAGCCATTGCATAGCTGTGGGGCCATCAGCATGGGGTTTGGAAAGTCCCTGATAGACCAGCACAAGAGGAGCAGCCATTCAGTAAGTGTGCGGTGTCCTCAACCACACGGCAGCTACACAGAGTCATGGGGGGCCAGTGATGTCTCTATAAAACCAGTTTTTCTAGTGCTCAGCTGGCTGATCGTTAGGAGGGAGGGGGCTCTGCAAGGAGACGGGATGTGAAGAGTTACATTGTTGGACAGGGGGGACTTGGGATTCCCTGTAACCTGCTGGGAGCCTCCTATGATGCCGGGATCTCTGATCACATCTGTGGGGAGAGGTGGGGGCAGGTGGGGAAAGATTCCATCGGCCTGATTGTCAGGCGCTTTTATGCTGCTCTGTCAGAGCAAAGGGGCCTTAATGTGCCTGGAAACAGACCCCAGAAAATAGCTCCGGTGCCAGGGAGCCACCCCTCTCCCCCATCCGTGTGAAGTTGGCACAGGGGCTCTACAGCAACTCTGCTCCCAGCCGTTATTGTAGGAATGGGTTGGGGGGGGCCACAGACAGCATGCACTGCGCTATGGCTGCTCTGCTTTGGACCCTGAGCCCCCTGTAACTTACACCAGGGGCCAGGTATAATAAAAGGAAGGACAAAGGTGGCTTAAACCCACCTCCCTCTAAACCCCCTTGTCTTTCCCCTAGCACAGGGATGGAATAACTGTGGGCACGTCTTCACTACCACCCGGATCGGCTGGTAGAAATGGTTTGGGACATGCTGGGGGCCAGGGCCATCCCTAGGGGACTGCGGGGTCCGGGACAGAAGTGACAGATTCGTTTCTTTTGGGACTGACTGTGGCAGGAAATCGAACTGGCCCGCGGAGTCCCCCAAAGTGCAGGGCCTGGAGCGGTCGCCCTGTTTCGTCCTCCCCAAGGGACGGCTCTGCTGGGGGCATAGACAGGATGCATCACACTATGGCTGGTCTCTGCTTTGCAGCCCTGAGGCCCCTGTAACGAGGGGCCAGGTAGACTAAAGGAAGGACAAAGGTGGCTTAAAACCACCTCCCTCTAACCCCCCTTGTCTTTCCCCCAAGCACAAGGATGGAATATCTGAGAATCAGACTCTGGGTCTGGGGGCCTGATCCTTTCACTCCGTCACTGAACTGGCTCTGTCAGGGTGTGAATCCCCCCTGCCCATGGCTGGGATCTCAGCGCTGCTGCCCATGCAGAGCTGGGTAAATCCTGGAGGCAGGAGGTTGCCTGGTTCACTCCCCAGCTGACACAATCAGACCCTGCCCCAGGGCTGAGCTCTGATCCTCACGCTCTGATTCTCTCTCTGCAGCGAACGTGACTCTGGATCCAGACACGGCCCATCCCCGATTCATCCTGTCTGCAGATTGGAAAAGTGTGAGATGGGGAGACACACCGCAGGCTCTGCCCAACAACCCTGAGAGATTTGACACTATGCGTTGTGTGCTGGGCTGTGAGGGATTCACCTCGGGCAGACATTACTGGGAGGTGGAGGTGGAGTGGGGGGGACTCTGGGATATGGGGGTGGCCAGAGAGTCTGTGAGCAGGAAGGGACGGATCCAGGTTAACCCTGAGCAGGGGATCTGGGCTGTGGAATGCGGTGAGGTTTTGTATTGTTTTTCCATGATCCATAAGCGGCACCACCCATTCTCCCTGAGCCGGGCACCCAGCAGGATCCGGGTTTATCTGGACTGTGAACGGGGGCAAGTGACGTTTTTCGATGCTGGTAACGAGGACCTGATCTTCTCTTTCCCGCCGGCCTCTTTCGCCGGAGAGAGAATCCGCCCGTTTTTCTGGTTCTCCTGGCCTGGTGTTGGTGTGCGGCTCACACTGTGTCCCTGAGGTGCCCTGTCTGTGCCCACAAAACAGGCTCCTCTAGCCCCCACCCTCCTGATCTCTATGACCTGGAGGACTCAGCCAGTCTTCCTCCGCACAGACAGGGCTGAAGGGGGAGTGATGCTCTACCCGTAGCTCTATGGCTGTGGAGGTCTGTGTGAGGCTCTAAGCTGGGTCTCTGTGCTCCTAGGAGTCCAACTCTGTGTGGAGGGGGGGGTCCCACCAAGGAAGGAGGGAGCCCCCTGTGAGAGGGACTCAGCCGAGTGCCAGGGAGAGACCCCTGAACTGGGGGGAGGGGAAAGCTGGGGGAGGCCTGGCTGAAGAGGCTGGGAGGGGGGGAGAGAGCGGGGGTGTGTGTTAGGGTGTGTACGAGGTGCGAAATCTGGAATTTTCAAAAGAATCGAAGTCGTAAGACTCATTGATTTTCAGTGGAACTTGTGCTGCTAAGTAACTTCAGGTGGGATGTTCAAAGGCACCTAAGTCGTGTTTACCATTGTGTTAGTTTTAATGTGTTAATATATTTTCTAGAATAATGAATTTTCCCCGTGTAGGCGAACTGCTTGTGTTCTCCTGTTCACCTTATTAAAGGCCCCCAGTAAATGGACCTGAGAGGGAAATTTGTCTGTTAAAACTCTCTGGGAAGTGCTGGTTTGCTGTGGGAGGTGTATTTTGAGACAGAAACAAAAGGTTGGTTTCCATGTGAGTTTTATCAAAAGTAATTTAAAGTGAACAGAGACCTGAAAGCCCAATCAGTTCCCTTGTGTCCGCTGCCCAATATAGGATGTAAAGGCAAAAACAGATGAGAAATGTAGGATTGATGACAAATATATGAATGATGCTGGATTCCATCATGCACAACATTTCCCGCTAGATCATCTCTTCTACCCCCCGTTATACCTTCAAGTAAATAATGTAACTGTAAGGGTGGGAATTACTCTGGCAATACCAGGAATATGAAAT
>NW_020693880.1:93020-122405 GCF_002925995.2 Terrapene triunguis
CCGCGGTGATCTGAGCGGGCTCCATGATCCCAGTGCTAGCTATGGCGTCTGGTCTGAAAAAAGGCGCGAAACTAGTATCTGACGGACCAGGGGAAGGAGGGAGGGAGGGAGGGAGGGAGGGGCGAGTGACGACATGGCGTACAGGTACAGGGAATTAAAATCAAGAAAGGTGGCTGTGCATCAGGGAGAAACACAAACAACTGTCACACAGAATGGCCCCCCCCAAAGATTGAACTCAAAAGCCTGGGTTTAGCAGGCTGTTGATTTGACGGAGGGAGGGGGGAAGGAAATGAATACAGAACAAATCTATTTTTTACATCTTAAGACGACAGTGCAGCATGACTGATAGCCCTCGGCATTTTCTGGGTGCTTGGCAGCAAATACTGGGCGCTTGGCAGTTAGCCTTCAGGCCTATTGCACGATCTGCTGCTCAGGGAAGACTCTGCTAACGTGCGATGAGCCAACAGGGCGCTTGGCAGAAAATGGCATACTACGACTGATAACCATCATCATCAAGACAGTTCCATAGGACTGAGCATGTCTGCCCAGGTGCCCATGATCAACAGCCACTGCTGTACGACGAGGACGGTTACCAGTCGTAATAAACCATCTACTGCCAAAAGGCAAAAGGCAAGGGGCTGGTGCAATGCAGCCCCACGGCTGCCAGCCCCACAGCTGCCGGCACCCAGATCGCCAATGAAGGCTACCAGTCATGCTGCACCGTCTACCGCCAAAAGGCAGTTAGCAGCTGCTGCTGTGTAGCAATGCAGTCTCACGTCTGCCGGCACCCAGGTGACATATGGTGACGGTGAGCTGAGCTGAGCGGGCTCCATGCTTGCCGTTGTATGTTGTCTGCACAGGTAACCCAGGTAAAAAGGCGCGAATCTATTGTCTGCCGTTGCTCTGACGGAGGGGGAGGGGCCTGACGACATGTACCCAAACCCCCCCGCAACACTGTTTTGCATCATTCGGGCATTGGGATCGCAACCCAGAATTCCAATGGGCGGCGGAGACTGCGGGAACTGTGGGATAGCTACCCATAGTGCAATGCTCCGGAAGTCGATGCTAGCCTCGGTACTGTGGACGCGGTCCGCCGACTAGAGCACTTAGAGCATTTTATATGGGGACACACACAATCGGCTGCATACAACCAGTTTCTATAAAACCGGCTTCTATTAATTCGATCTAATTTCGTAGTGTAGACATACCCTCAGACTGTTATACCCTGATTTTTTAGTTGTTAAGTAAAGGTGTGTTAACTCTAATTTAAGTATTTTGGGTGTATATTATTTATAATTGGTATTTTTGAGTTACACCATGCCACAGATTATATTAATTCTTCTTATTATTTATTATTGGAATAGGTTTATTCCTGGAGGTTCCCAAGGCACACCAGTAAGTGTGTATAAGGGCCAGCCAGGTGGAGACACCGCCAATTTTGAATTCCTTTAGGAGTAAAGGGACAGCAGCAGAGGGGTGGATAGAGGATTCCCTCCTATCCAACAGCACCACTGGGATACTCAGGATCTCCTTTAATGTCAACAACATCGGGCGCCCAAGCACACAGGTGACTGTTGCCTGCTCCCGAGTAACCCAGGGAGGAAAGGGGGGTTACACTTATCACTATATGTGGATGAGTTAGTGGTTGCTAGTCTAATTAACATTTCTTTGATACTCACACACAAGTGAATAGTCCTGATTACAATTGCAATGCCTCTTGTTACACCTCAAAGGGTCATACACATTTTAGCTGGTTTGTCAGCGCCACAGTTGGTATCAATAAAAAGGTCCAGATTTTCTCTGACAAACTCATTTGCAGATCAGTAAAATAATGGTGCAAACCGTAGAGCTAGTTGAATTATTCAGTATAAATAACATCCTGTGCCAGTTTGAGGCCTAATTTTTCAGGAGTACTAGTTCAAATTCACTATTTAACCATTCACAGCCGGGCATTTTGGAATCAAGACCCAACTAATAAGATTTATTGTACAATCTCAAACTGCTTCCCAAGTGCCAAAAGCCCCAAATATCCCCTGGCCAGCCAACAAAACTTGCAGCTTTCCTCAATATCCATTTGATAACCAACATCCACAGCGCAGTCACCAATCAATAAAGAACTGTAGTTCTTTGACAGCAGGAAATTTAGCATTAAAATAAATAACCCAAAGGAAGTTTCACCAGACTGGATTACACGTGTTTTTGCTGTTCAATGGAAAAGCATTTTTAATATACAGACTCTGCTGCTGAACTTTCAGCTCATCCACAGCGGTGAAACACTGCACAAACCAGAGGCTCTTGCTGCACCGTTTAGATCCAGTCTGCTGCTAAGTGCTGGGGATCTTGGAATGCACAAGCACAGAGAAGTGAGAGAAGCTGAATTTATTGAAGCAGGACACACATTTTTCCTTGAAGGACCCTTTGTAAGGTGTTGGCTATTATGGTCTTTTTTTTCATTGAACCAACTCACCCTACCTCCTTCCCCAATATGTGCCAGTGCCACCTATATACACCAGCTTCTTACACTCTCATGAGGGTTCAGACCAGATATAGAACTTGACTTCATTAGCCTGGTGCTTGCCCTCCTCTACCCCAGACAGATGTTTGTATTTTTCCCTGAGAAGATCTGGTGACACACACTCCTTCTAGTTCCTGGATGAGCTGTGGTACCCTCCCCCATAGAGCTAGACACAATCATACATAAACCTTTCATAAATGTAACACAATGGTCCCCAAAGTTACTGTGTGTGGTTGCCATATATGTCACAAGCATGATGTCTAGTGGTCGATCAGAACACAGGACTGTTTTGTAATTTCACTTAAATTATAGACTCACCCTTCTCCAAGAATAGGGGTGGGCTGGACTTTAGCCTTCAAATGTGCAGTGATAAAGTTGGATGAAATCATAATGCCCATAAGCTCTTGCTACGCAATATGATGGTTACTTGTCATATTACGTGTATCCTCAAAACAAAAACTCCCAAAACAAAGTGCAAGATTGAATGGCTTGTTTTAAAATTTGGAAGAGCAGCTCATCAACCTCTCTCATTAAACTAAAGAGCAGAACTTTGTGACAGCCTGCTTAAAAATTCCTCGGCAGACAAAAAATTGCAAAGCACTATCTATCGATCCTCCTAGAAAGGAACGGACTAAATCCACTCAAGAGTAGCGCTATAGGTTTCCACCATAGCCAGGGCCGGCTCTACGGTTTTTGCCGCCCCAAGCAGCGCGCCGAATTTCCACCGCAGACGGCAGGGGCAGTCAGTATGCCCTTAGGGCGGCATGCGCGTTTCCGCGGTGGCGGTAATTCGGCGGCAGCTTCTGTAGCTGCCGCCAAATTGCCGCCGTGGGCAGCTGAACATAGAAGCTGCCGCTGAATTGCCACCGCCGCGGAAACGCGCGTGCTGCCCTAATGGCACACAGACTGCCCCTGCCGTCCGCGGCGGCAATTTGGCGCGCTGCTTGAGGTGGCAAAAACACACGGACTGCCGCTCCTTGCAGATTGCCGCCCCAAGCACCTGCTTGGAATGCTGGTGCCTGGAGCCGGCCCTGACCATAGCACACAGATCCATCTGCAGTCAGTGTATCAAAGGCATCTGACAGATGTAAAAGAATCAGCATGATTGATGATCTTCACCTATCATCAGAAGAAGGTCCTTTGCCAATGTAGTCTGTGTACTAAATGCTGGCTAACAACGAGACTGACACCAGTGAAGGAAATTTGATGTCCCCCAGCTAGCACCAGAGTTGCCTTCACAAAAAATTCTTGGTGAACTTTCCCTTGAAAAGGAGATTATAGGCAGGCAAATAACTGAGAAGATTTTCACTGTCAGAAGATGATTTCTTTTGTAAGGACCTAATGGTTGATTCCTTGCGCTAAATCTCTTATGATAAGAGGCCCAATGTCTCCCAGCTCGATTTTATTAGAGTCCAACTCACAGGTTATAACCCAACGCGCGGTAGGTACCTCCACTACCTTGGAGAGTGACAGTGGCTCATACTGACAGTGATTGTCCCCCAAAGATAAGTTCACTACTCCAGAGTCTGAAGATTTGGTCTGAATCTGCATGTTATTTTCTGAGAAATTGGTTAAAAACGCCTCACAGTGAAAACCACTTGATGGCATACGTCACTGGAAACAGGCCTTTTTGTCACTCTGAACAGCTTTGCCGATCAGGACTTTGCAGCAGTTAGACTGAGGCAAAGACGCCCATCTGTGCTTCATGCAAAGCCCTTGGCAAAGATATCAAAATGTCGTCATGCTGCAGTTGGTGAGAATCAGGCAATGATTCCTGCCCACCAGTGTTCCAGCCAGGGCTGGATTTCCAAATAGGTGCCAGCGTCCTAAGGCTGTGGGTTGCCAAATATGAGATGTTCTAGCCCAATCGAGCTATTTTTAGCTGTCAGTTGCGGGGGTGGCGGGTAGCAGTTGTGAGTTGCGGTATTTGGGGCTATTTTGCTGCCCTGCTGCCACTGGCCGCACGGCTCGGGAGTTCTCAGGAGGGAGGGAGCCTCCTGCTCTGCCCCGCCTCCTGCCGAGACACCCCACATGCCGCTTGTCTCTCCTTGTGACATTTGCAGCATGCTCAGAATTCTTGTCCGAGAGAGGCAGAAATTGTTTTTCTGCAGATAATGTGCTGCAGTTCTGCCTTTCGCCCACCAGAGGCCGCTGTGGTGCCAGTCACCTCCCAGCAGGGCCAATGAGTGCGGCCAGGAGGCAGGGCGTGGGGGAGTGGGTCTCTGGGGGAACCTGGTGGGGGGTGCTGGGCTGTGAGGGGGTGGGGAAGATCTCTGTGTGTTGGGGCACTAGGGAGTGGGGGTTCCGTGGGGGGTGCTGGGCAGTTGTGGTGGGGCTGTGGGCAGGGAGGCGCTGGGCAGGGGTGGTGCTGTGCTGGGCGCTGTGCATTTGTGGCAGGGTCTGGTGGGGCACTGGGCATAGCGGGTCTGGGGGGGCTCTGGCCACAGGGAATTGGAGGGGTGTTCCAGTGTTGAGTGGGGGGAGCTCTGTGGCGTGGCATGGGCCCACCCCCGAGGGCAAGGGGCATGCTGGCAGCACAGGGTCGAGCGGGCCATTGTGTGCCTAGCAACTGCCAGTTTGCAAATAGTGCCCTCACACTGGGCTGACCTCCCTGCACCATGCTCCATTGCCTCCATGGGGGTCCACAAATATGTTTAGCGCTGGGCCCACAAAAGGTTAATCCTCAAGTGAAAAGTCACTGCAGCCTCCTTGGAGCCAGGTTAGGAGGCAGAGCGGGGCACACAGGGTTGCTGGGGGGTCAGAGGCCACATGGGGACATGGGAGGGGGGGCTCCAGGCAGGGCCACATGGGGAGGGAGGTGGGGGGGCACTGAAGATGCTGTGCCTAGGGGTGAGTAAGGTTTAAATCCGGCCCTGGTCCCAGCCATCTATTTTCCCTCTTCCTCTGTCACAGACCATCTGTATCTACCCTGATGATGTGTGAGAACATGGCTACGAAGACGCTATTTAGAAATTATTGTATCAATTGCAGAGGGCAAACATTGCGCAGAAAATAGATGGTCACTGCCACAGTGATTGGGTTGGAGGGGTATGACTCTAGGATCCTCCCCTTCTAAAGGCTGGAATACCACCAGCAGCCCACAGAACTTTGTACATTTTCCCAAACCACCTGCTGCAGAGAGCTGTGCCATGAGTGATGCTGTAGGTCCCTCTGGAGTCCCACAACACAGTGACCCAGCGATGGCGGGAAGAAATGCTGTATGGAGCTGGGTGTGGATGTGGCAGGTGCTGGTTTTCAATCAGCTGTTCTGCAGAGTGGACATGCTGCACCATTGCAGGGACCAACAGCGTCAGGTGCAGCCACTCCACGGTCTGTCTTGATGCTTCCTCCAGGTGCTAACTCAGACCAAAAGGAGTTTCCAGCCCCCCAAGAGTAACATGAGACAATGAATACACAGGAAATGCCTGTTGGGCTGATTCTGAACTTTGGACACCACTTTCTGAGAACAATAAAAGGAAACTAAATGTGTCTCTTCCCTGCAGAAGCAGCCATGGCTGCTGCGAATCCAGCAAAAATACTTCTAGGTCAACTGACTTGTTCAGTTGTGTAAAGATTATTTTAAAGATCCAGTGTCTCCAGCTTGTGGGCGCAATTTCTGCCAGGCCTGCATCACTCAGAGCTGGGAGAGATTGCGTACAAACTTCTGCTGTCCTGAGTGCAGAGAAACCTTCTCCTAGAGAAACTTCAAACCAACCAGACAGCTAAGGAATATTGTAGAAGCCTCCAGAAAACTTGGACTGGAGCCAACAAAAGAACCAGACGTTGAGAGAGTGTGTGAAAAACACCAGAGGGCTTTAGATGTCTTCTGTCAAGTGGATCAAACACCCATTTGTTTGGTTTGCCATCTGTCCCGAGATCACAGAGAACACACTCTGGTTCCAATAGAAGTGGGTGCTGAGGATTACAAGGTAAGAAACCATGGGATGGTGTAAAAGCTGGAATGGCCAGGAACAGCATTTTAATAAAAAGAGTTTTGCAAAAAACAACAGATACTGTTAGAGACGCTTAAGAACAATATTTTAGCCATGAGAACAGACTTATAACACACTGTTACTAACCTGTTCTGGCCCAGAACCATTTTTAACACCAATACGGACACAGAAAAGTCAGTTCTGAAGTGACCCAGGGGGTGAAATTTATACGTATAGCACAGTACGATTACAGTGAAACTGCTGCTGACCTGGGCCACATATTTTGCTAGAAATGAAAAAGGTAAAAAAATCTTGTGTGCACGTGTTGCTGGACTTTTCTCAAAAAAGGCACATGAAGGGGGAGAGGAAAAGTCTCCTGGCTGAAACGTGGCATATGAAAGAAGTGTAGTTGGCTTCAATATTGTCACCTCTTAAAAATACCAGTGACTTTGGGAAGATCCCCCAGAGATGTCAGGAACCTGGCAGAACTGACACACAAACCCTTCCAAGACATAGTGAAGCTCCTACACACCACATAAGTTATTGTGACTGTTTCTGTTTTTCATACATTATTTTTTATTTCTTGTGTATTTTTGGGAAGAGTCGCTCTCATATGGGCAGGTGAGCCATTAGAGTCTGCTATTTTTCACTGGTAATTTTTAGAAAGGCCTAAATGTTTCTGCTCCACAACTTTTGATAGTACAGATGCCATTGTACAAACATGAGATCTGAAGGGATATTGTCTCATATTCCTATGGGGCACACGTGGGTCAGGTGTTTCGTCTTATCACAAATAACAAACAATCACTTTTTCCACTCTTCCATCAAGGACTTCATATCTGTATCTGTGACACAAAACTTCATCTGTATTGATCAGTCCTCGAAAACGTGGTAAAAGATGTCTTCTTGTATAGATCCATTTGTATTGATCACACTCCCAGTCATTTTTTTTGTCCTTTTGCCCTTCATAACTCTGTGCAAGCAGCTGTCCGTTTTTTGGATTAGAAGCTGGGAGAATCAATGTTTTGTCTTTTATAGGATTTCTTTAAATAGCCAGTGCTGCCTGTGGTGAAAGTGGTCCCAGTTTATAAATATAAACTAAATGACACGGACTGGACTTTTCTCAAAAAAGGCACATTACGGGGGAGAGTAGAAGTCTCCTAGCTGAAATGTGGCATATGAAAGAAGTGTAGTTGGCTTCAATATTGTTACCTCTTTAAAAATATCAATAAATTTGGAAGATCCGCCAGAGATGTCAGGAACCTGGTAGTACTGACACACAAACCCTTCATACACACCACATAAGTTATTGTGACTGACTCTGTTTTTCATATGATATTTTTTATTTCTTGTGTATTTTTGGGAAGAGTTTCAGTTTTCAGTTGATTTTTTTTTTTTTTTTGGTTTACAGCAGTTTTGGGCAGGGGCAGGAGGGAGTTTGGTAAAATTCAGTTTTCATTTGCCAACCTGAAAACAAAACACATTTTGGTATTTTTCTGTTTTTCAGAAAAAGTCAAATTTTCCCCCTGAAAATGTTGACAAAAATTATTTCCCCTTCCCCAGTTTCATGGAAACTTTCCCTAGGACGGGGAAGGTTTCCTGCTAGCACTAGCTCTAAGCTAAAGGTTGTAGGTATAGGCATTAAATTTGATGATATCATTTGATAATATCGTGGTAATATCATGAATTTTCAGTGTTTCCAACTCTCACGATTCTGTCACAAGCCTCACAATATTTGGTGCTTTTCTTAAAGCCCCAGCTCCTGGAGTCATGTGATTACATAAGAATCTAAGCATTAGTTTTAAAAAGTAAGTTTCTAGCCCTTGTGGTTCCATAGAAAAGCTTGAAAACATGGCCAGAGTGGGACTTAAGTGCTCAGAAACCAAATGTACCCTCTAAAAGTTATTATTTTTAAAACATCTCATGATTTTTAAGCCAATTTCATTATTTGGGGTCCTGATCCATAGGCGCCGAGGCTGGAGCACCCATAGGGAAAAATTAGGGGGTGCTCTGCATCCACTGGCAGCCAAGCTCCCCCCTCCTCGCCTCCTTCTAACCTATAATTGGTTAGCTAATCATGTTACAATACGTTAGGATTGGTTAGGTAAATTTTAGTAGAATGATTGGTTAAGGTATAGCTAAAAATATTACTATATAAATTAGGGGCAAACAGGACGTAAGTTGGGATTCGAAAATAAGGAAAAAGGAACTTGGATTTAAGCTTGTTGGAAGTTCACCCCAATAAACATTGAATTGTTTGCACCTTTGGACTTTGGGTATTGTTGCTCTCTGTTCATGCGAGAAGGACCAGGGAAGTGTGAGAGTGAAGGAATAAGTTCTCTAACATAAGTGAAAGCAAAGGGAGTAAGAGAAGCTCGGGGAGAGAGAGAGGCTGGCTTTATAGTGAAGTCACTTTCTTGGATCAATGCCCAGCTCTGTTCTAGAGTCTATCTGTGATCTGGGGTAAATCACTTAATCTCTCCAGGCTTCAGTTCCCTCCATCTGTAAAGTGAGGAGAGGAATCCTTCCTCTGTTCAGACTGGGGCAATTTACACCATGTCTGTGTGCAACCTTTGAACAATGGGGCCCTGATCTCAGCTGGGGCAGGGACTTTCTCTCCCTGTGTGTCTGTGCAGCGCCTGACACAATGGGGTCCTGATCTCAGCTGGGGCAGGGCCTGTCTCTCGCTGTGGGTCTGTGCACCGCCCGGCACAACAGGGCCCTGATCTCAGCTGGGTGCTACTAAAATGTAAATACTAATTAAATTTTGCCCAGCCGTCTTAAACTGTACAGCCATCCACAGGCTAAGATAAAGGGAACCAGATACCAGGTTTGGGGGTATGAAGTGCTCACAGGCAGATATCAGGAAAGATTCCCCCCCCCCCCAAGACAAATTCCAAGAGACATGATCTCCTCCCTGCCAATGTGGCGTTGACTCTGAAGCCTAATGATGACAATTTAAACGCCTCTCATGGTAAACACTTTGTTGCCAGTCTCAGCACAGGAAATGGTCGTGCTGTGACGATTTGCATGGTTTGTGAGTATAGTTTAATTTTTGACTGGAGTAGGCAGCACCTGGGTGGTGGGAGAACCTCCTCCCCCTTCAAAATTGCACTTTTTTTTATTCTTGACATTGACTGTGGCTTAGCCCAGGTGGCTTCAGCAAGCCCAGACAAAAGAGAGAACTTGTGGCTAGCTAGACACCATTAACGACTTTGCAGGTTTAGTTTCAGGAGCCAGGCTTGCAACAGTTCTCATCCCTTTTCTGTTTATATGCAGGTGCCACAGCGGCCCGGTGCTGGTATATGATTCCTCTCCTGAGCCTGCTCCGATGGTTGTAGATTTGCATCTCTGTTCGCAGGGACGTCCTTAGGGTTTATGGGGCCCTATGCAGTATTGTTAAACTGGTGCCCCCATGCCCGATGGCAGCCCAGGCTGGCATGTGTATTTTAGATAAGGGTGGTCTTTTGAAGGATTTATTTAAAAAACTATATGTCTGAAGATCCAAGCATTGAAGGCTAAAGATGAATACTCAGCTTGTGCATCTGATCTATGCAAGGATTTTTTAGAGATGTGATTTTATAATCTTCAGCAACACACTAAAGAAATTTTTTTAAACCAAATTTTAAACTAAGGTCCTGCAGACTGACATGTTCTGAGTAAATATGACAGTCATGCACAACTGTTTTTGTCAGTACATTCAGAAACTGATAGTAGATACCTGGGGGTTGGCAAATGCCTGTTAAATGGCTTCATTACCCCTTGAATGGCTCTTTAACAGTTTCGATGTTGTGCTAATTGGTCTGGGAGGAGCCTGAAGGAAGACTCAGAACAGGGCTAGGAAGAGGCGGGAGGGGTGGACACTAAGACCCAGGGGTGCCCACAATTTTTGGGTGCCCTGCGCAGCCACGTATGCTGCCTATGCTTAAGGACAGCCCTGTCTGTTCGTGAGCTAAAGCACAAACTTGAGAAACAGCATAGCCCTATGAAGAGTTCTTTACTGGTTGGGCTATGTAAGGGTTAAGCAAAAAACTGGGAAGCCGCTGGTGAACAGAGATGGTATGAAGGAGTAGAGGCCCAGGCAAGCACCGCTTCTGCGCTTAATAAATAAAGTGCAGGCACCTCTCTGTGCTTGAGAGATTTAGGGCTTCCCCCTCCCTTCCCTTCTCCTTGTTAAGGGTTTGATAAGGTTGCAGCTGCCTGAGAAATGTGGGGATCTAAAGGATACCTTTTGGGTAAAGTAGTGTTATCTCCCGCTCCCTTCCTTTCCCAGCTACACAGGTGAGTTCGGGGTCATGGCCCCTTCCTCCCTCCCCTGATAACTGCTGATCCAGGCAGTTCATGACCACAATTATAGGAAAGAAATGAATCTTCAAAGTAAAAATTATCTGTAGAATATGCTAATACTGTAAACAGTAATCAGGGGCGGGGATAATTATATTCAGTATAAGGTTATTAATATTCATGGCATGGGCGTTCATATTACTCCATAAGGGTTTTGGGGGTGTTGTAGTAAATATAGGAATTTACATACTAACTTAGATAAAAGGAGTGTGCTGGAACTAATCCAGGGCTTACTCAACAATTGGGTCGAGGGGAACAAGTACCGCAATAAAGAAGCCCATCTACTCAAATCTGCCACTGAGTCAACCTGCTCCTTCTTCTAACATCTGGCATCACAAACAGGATCCCAGCGGAGAGTCGTGCCTGATCACGACGTCTCACCATGGATTCAATGAGTAAGTTGAACCGGCCCTTTACTGCAACCCCAGTTAAGGAGTTTATTAATAAACTGGTGGGGAGATGGGGGGGGTCCTTATGCGCCCCCCCCCCGCCCCTGGGGATCGTCAGGCTTGGCCAGCCATCCAGGGGTGGGTGGAAGCTGCCCTGGCATCCAAATGCTCCCAGGATAAGAAAAAGGCTGTTTTGTTGCAGGCTCTGTGTGAGGGTCTGTCAGGTTTATGGGAGGAGGTTACGAGTCTTAGGCCTGGTCTACACTAGGCGTTTATGTCGACTTTAGCGCCGTTACATCGACTTAACCCTGCACCCGTCCACACCACGAGGCCATTTAGTTCGACATAGAGCTCTCTTTAAATCGATTTCTGTAATCCTCCCCAACGAGGGGAGTAGCGCTAAATTCGACATAGCCATGTCGAATTAGGCTAGGTGTGGATGGAAATCGACGCTAATAGCTCCGGGAGCTATCCCACAGTGCAACACTCTGTTGACGCTCTGGACAGCAGTCCGAGCTCGGATGCTCTGACCAGCCACACCCCGGGAAAATTTGAATTCCTTTTCCTGTCTGGGCAGTTTGAATCTCAGTTTCTGTTTGGACACCGTGGCGAGCTCAGCAGCAGTGGCAACGATGCAGAGCTCTCCAGCAGAGATGGCCGTGCAATCCCAGACTAGAAAGAGGGCCCCAGCATGGACTGATCGGGAAGTCTTGGATCTCATCGCTGTGTGGGGAGATGAGTCCGTGCTTGCCGAGCTGCGCTCCAAAAGACGGAATGCAAAGATCTGCGAGAAGATCTCTAAAGCCATGGCAGAGAGAGGATACAGCCGGGATGCAACGCAGTGCCGCGTGAAAATCAAGGAGCTGAGACAAGGCTACCAAAAAACCAAAGAGGCTAACAGACGCTCCGGATCCCAGCCCCACACATCCCGTTTCTACGAGGCACTGCATTCCATCCTGGGTGCGGCCGCCACCACTACCCCACCACTGACCGTGGACTCTGAGGATGGGATATTGTCCGCGGCCGGTTCCTCGTCGGACATGTTAGCGGACGGGGAAGATGAAGAAGGAGATGAGGAGGACGAGGCAGTCGACAGCGCTGGCACCGCTGACTTCCCCGACAGCCAGGAGCTCTTCATCACCCTCACAGAGATCCCCTACCAACCGTCCCCCGCCGTTACCCCAGACACAGATTCAGGGGAAGGATCAAGCAGTAAGTGTTTTAAATATCTTAACATTTATTTATAACAGAACTTGCATATTTTAAATATTAACAATAGCTAAAGTGCTTTCAAGTATGTAAACTTTTATTTATAACAGAACAGGAAGATTTAAAATATTAACAATGGGTAAAGTGCTTCTAAACATGAAAGTGCAACAAAACGGGAATCTGAACAAAGGGTATCATGATTATTGTGTCTTTGGCCGCTTCAATGTATAGTCCGAACCATTTTAAGAAAATTCAACAATGTCCGCTTCATGATTACACTGCCCAAGACGCTCCACTCTTTTGTCCCTCCAAGGGCACCTAACCCAAAAACTGGTCGATGTGTCCGGGGATAGAGGCGAGATCCTCCGGGGAGAACTCCTCATAGGCCTCCTGCAGGTGTCTTTCCAGCCTAATTATCAGGTTCCTTGGCAGGGAGAGCTTATTAGGCCCCCCCGTGGTAAGAAATGTTTCCCTGCCACAACGCCAGCAGGTATTCGGGGATCATGGCCTTGCACATCATAGCAGCAAATGGCCCCGGTTTCTGCAGGCTGTCCCGAAGCATTCTTTCCTTCTCTCTCTCCGAGACCCTCAGGAGGGTGATGTCTGGCATGATGCCCTGCTTTGAATTAGGTAGGGGAAAGTTAGTATTGGGACTGCTTGCCCGTTCCTTTACAGAACTGCAACCACCGGTTTACAGCCACGCGGTTTACAGCCGCGAGGGGCTGGGACGGGCAGAGTTCATGCTTGCAGGATTGCTGCCAGCAGAGACTCGCATTGCTTTCTATGTGAAAGGAGGCCAGTGCCACTCTTAAAGTTTTAAGCAGCCACAAGTCTACGGCTTACCATGTTTGCCAGCTAGACAAAGTCCGGTGTCCTGCCCCGCTCCTCAGCTCGCCACAGCAAGACCGCAGGCACTGTAGGCGAGGGCCGAAAATTCGACCTTGTCCTCAGTGCGCGTGTGATAGGTGCTCTGCATGGTCTTGTTCACAGAGAAAGACTATGTTCTCTGTTCACAGATACATTGATCTGTCTCAGGAATTCACTCCCTTTTTCCAATTCCCACAGCCACATCTGCCCAGAGGCTAGCGCACATTAGGAGGAGGAAGAAGAGGACACGGGAAGACATGTTTGCTGAACTAATGGGATGTTCCCGAGCCCAGGCAGACCAGCAGACACAGTGGAGGGAGAACTTGTCCCAAATGCACCGGGCAAACATGGAACGGGAGGAGAGGTGGCGACAGGAGGACCAGCAGGCGACTCAAACGCTGCTTGGACTAATGAGGGAGCAAACGGACACGCTCCGCCGCCTTGTGGATGTTCTGCAGGACCGGAGGCAGGAGGAGAGAGCCCCACTGCAGTCTCTCTCTAACCGCCCTGCCCCGCCACCAAGTCCCATACCCCCCTCACCCAAAGTCCAAACACGGAGGGGCGGCAGGGGCCGTGAAAACTTTCACTCCACCCCAGCGGACTGCTATAGCACTAGAAGGCTCTCATTCCCCAAAATCTGAAAAGTCCTTTCCTACCCGCCTCACACAAGACCCCATCCAAGTTTCACCTCCCCGTTCCATGTGTGGTTGTTAATAAAAAATACGTTTCTGTTCATTTCTGTTTCCATCCTCTTCTTTTGGAGGAGAGTCTGTCTGAAGGGGGGGGAAGGGGCTTGGTAATTAGACAGGACAGTCACCTTTAGCAGGGGGCAGGCCCAGCAGCAGGGCACATACGCAGTGCAGTGACTAGTTACCCTGGTCAGTCTGGGAGGTGGCTTTCATGTTCTGTGGGGGGGGGGGCGGGGTTGCTCTGTGACTTTGTGGCGGGGGAGGGCAGTTTAGAAGCATCATTAGCATCACAACACTAAACCCAGGTTTAAAACATTCCCGCGAAAACAGTAATGAAGACAACGGTGTTCATTAGCAAAACAGAACAGATTTTATTTTTTGGGAAGGGGGTGAAGGGGGTAACTGGGTAAAGAAACGGGGGCAAGTTCAGCTTCTGTGTCCACAAACTTAAAAGTCACTGGGTACCCTGCTCAGTCTTGAAACTGGCTTTCAAAGCCTCCCGGATGCACAGCGCGTCCTGCTGGGATCTTCTAATCGCCCGGCTGTCTGGCTGGGCGTAATCAGCAGCCAGGCTATTTGCCTCAACCTCCCACCCCGCCATAAAGGTCTCCCCCTTGCTGTCACAGAGATTGTGGAGCACGCAGCAAGCTGCTATAACGATGGGGATATTGGTTTCGCTGAGATCACAGCGAGTCAGTAAGCTTCTCCATCTCCCCTTGAGACGGCCAAAAGCACACTCCACCACCATTCTGCACTTGCTCAGCCGGTAGTTGAAGAGTTCTTTTTCACTGTCCAGGGCGCCAGTATAGGGCTTCATGAGCCAGGGCATTAGCGGGTAGGCTGGGTCCCCGAGGATCACTGTAGGCATCTCCACATCCCCAACAGTTATCTTGTGGTCCGGGAAGTAAATACCTTCCTGCAGCCGTCTAAACAGACCAGAGTTCCTGAAAACCCGAGCGTCATGAACCTTGCCCGGCCATCCGACGTTGATGTTGGTAAAACGTCCCCTGTGGTCCACCAGTGCTTGCAGCACCATTGAAAAGTACCCCTTTCTGTTGATGTACTGGCTGGCCTGGTGGCCCGGTCCCAGGATAGGGATGTGAGTCCCATCTATAGCCCCACCGCAGTTTGGGAATCCCATCGCAGCGAAGCCATCTATGATGGCCTGCGCGTTTCCCAGGGTCACTACCTTTGACAGCAGTACCTTCACGATTGCCTTGGCTACTTGCAGGACAACAACCCCCACGGTAGATTTGCCAACACCAAAGTGGTTCGCGACTGATCGGTAGCTGTCCGGCGTTGCAAGCTTCCAGAGGGCTATGGCCACTCGCTTCTGGACAGTCAGGGCTGCTCGCATGCGGGTGTCCTTGCGCTTCAGGGCAGGGGACAGCAACTCACAAAGTTCCAGGAAAGTCCCCTTCCGCATGCGAAAGTTTCGCAGCCACTGGGATTCATCCCAGACCTGAAGCACTATGCGGTCCCACCAGTCCGTGCTTGTTTCCCGGGCCCAGAATCGCCGTTCAACAAAATCCACATGCCCCATTGCAAACGTGATGTCCTCGGCGCTGGGTGTCGTGGTTTCTGACAGGCGTGTGCTACTCTCGGAGTTCAGGTCCTCACTCCGCTGCCGTAGCCTCCTCGCCTGATTTCTCTCTATCTGCCTCTGTGAAAGGTGGATGATGAGCTGCGAGGCGTTGACAACGGCCACAACTGCAGCGATGGTCGCAGCGTGATCCATGATCGCAGTGCTGTGGCGTCCGCGCTGTCACTGACCAGAAAAGTGCGCGAACTGATTTCCCGCCGGCGCTTTTAAGGAGGAAGGGAGGGCGGGAGTGACGATTGGATGACGACAGTTACCCAAAAGCACCCTCGAGACATTTTTTGCCCCAGAAGGCATTGGGGGCTCGACCCAGAATTCCAATGGGCAGCGGGGACTGCGGGAACTGTGGGATAGCTGCCCACAGTGCACTGCTTCCAATGTCGACGCTTTCCCTGGTAGTGTGGACTGACAAAGTCGAATTACTGTCCTTAGTGTGGACACACACGTTCGACTTTCGAATATCGATTGCACATATTCGATTTAACTAAAATCGAACTACTCTCGTAGTGTAGACATACCCTTAGAAGCAAAGTGGAAACTCTGCTGCAAATTGCTGAGGAACAGCGCCCGGTAAATCATCGCAGTGTGCTGGCAGACAGAATGGCTGAAAATGTTTGGACGATTTTAATCATCTTAAGTCAGAGAATCTGGCCCTAAAGGGTCAAGTAGATGCCTTGAAGCAAAATCCTTGTTCTCCAACCCCCCTTTAACCACCCTCCACCCTCCCTGCACCCTCAGCCCCTCCTGCTTATGAAGACGCCAAGTCCCCGATAAAACCCATCTACCCCACAATGACATGAACCATGGTTAGGATGGAACAGGAGAACCAGGATGCTAGAAACGAAGCGGCTGAGCTCCTGCGGTTCGGTTCATGTGCTGCCCCTCCCCCCGAATGCAGAGGATGGTCCCACTATCCGCCAAGATGTCACCATCACATCCATGTTGGAAGGGGATAGGGAAAGCTTGTACAGAGAATTGGACCTCCCACCCCGAGAATGTTCCTGCGATGGCTAGAGAGGGTGGAAAGCCGGCTAAACCGGTATACCGGAAATTACTTGGTTTTAGCCTCGGAGATGCTTTTGGCAGCGGCTGTAGGCCTCCAGAATAAGGGTTTCCAAATTATCACCCTGGACACAACCTGGATTCTCTTTGGGGTATATTCCCAAACAGCAGGCTTGGTTAAATTAGCCCCTATAATAGGGGAACACCCTCACATTGCTATTTCCCACATCCAAGCCTGGATCCATATATTTGGTGACCTTGGGGACAAATGGCTATTACCCCCTGGGGATGGTCGGGAACATCCCTACTTGGTGCTTGGCTTCAATGCCTAAGTCCCCTGCTCCATGATTGGCTAGAGTTACAGGCAGGACCCTTCCAGGCGGCCAACCTGCCTGCAATAATGGAACGGGCCTCCATGTATGCCCAGCAGAATATGGCCCGGGACACCCCCACATCTCAAAATGGACCCATGAGTAAGGATACCTCCACCCAGATCCGGCACTTGGAGGAGCGTCTTAATGCTCCCCTCAGGGAGTGTAGGCCAAAGCCTCAAAGGTCCCAGCCCGGCCCCCCAACTTCCTCGGGCTCTAAGGCGAGCCCTGCAGCAAGGAAAGGAGACAGGCCCTGCCCCAGTTGCCAAGCCAATAATTTTGCCTGGAGGGAGACATGCTATAAATGCGGGCATGCGCAGGCCCCCGCGGTGGCGGCCATTGACTAGGGGAGCCCTCAGGCTAGTCTGCGGAGCTGGTCTCTCTCCGTGGATCAGTTCGGCCACCCAGTAATCCGGGGGCGGCTGAATGGTGGGCCTGAAGGGACATACCTTTTGGATTCCGGATCGAACTTAGATTTGGCACATAGTCCTGCCTGGGAATGGGGCTGGCAAATATCATTTGAAGGCGCCCCAGGAGGCCAAAATTGGAGAATTGAACAGGACGGGATATTCTGGCCATCTGAGGGAGAGCCTTTTGCTTCCGCTCCCTGGGTGGTTGGCCCCAATGCCCAGCTCAATATCATAGGGGTACCCAGTTTAAAGCATGTGGGCATTGACTGGTGTAACTGCCAATTGTGGTCCAACCCTAATGGGCATGGCCAGGTGATCCCTGTGACGTTGTGCAGTCTATATGGTTTTATAAAAACATGATAATAAGTGAATATTTCACTTGACCAGAGCTCTTCATGCAAAAGGTCTCTTGTAAGGTATCATTACAAGCTTATAATCTACTGAGTGTGATCATCCTATTTGTATAAATGTACCATTCTTGTATCTAAAACTAGAAATATAAAACATAACTCTGAGGGCCTATTGTAATTATGTAAAGTGTGGGCCATTAATGATGGTTTGGAATCTTGATGACTCCCATTAACCAGAACCATTGTCTGCAGATGGCTGTGTTTACCTGTGAGTCTTCCTGTATATGTGTGTGCTGGCAAGTGGGTAATGAAGTCTTGCAGTGACATGTAATCACGTCACCTGAACTGGAATCCATCTTTAACCTGGTGCTTTTCCAGTGGGGGGGGGGGGTTTGGAAACCCAGAGGGACAAAGGGTTCCCGCCTTATGCTAAAGAAATATAAAGGGGTGGAAGAGAACAAGGAGGGAGAGGAGCCATCATGAAGAATCCCCTAGCTATGACCTGAGCTGCAACAAGAGCTGTACCAGGGGAAAGAATTGTGCCCAGGCCTGGTAGGTGTCCAGTCTGAGAAAAAACTTACTGAAACATCTCTGAGGGTGAGATTATCTGTGTTCAGTTTGATTAGACGTAGATTTGCACATTTTATTTTATTTTGCTTGGTGACTTACTTTGTTCTGTCTGTTACTACTTGGAACCACTTAAATCATACATTCTGTATTTAATAAAATCACTTTTTACTTATTAATTAACTCAGAGTATGTATTAATACCTGGGGAAGCAAACAACTGTGCATATCTCTCTATCAGTGTTATAGAGGGCGAACAATTTATGAGTTTGCCCTGCATAAACTTTATACAGGGTAAAACGGATTTATTTGGGTTTAGACCCCATTGGGAGTTGGGCATCTGAGTGCTAAAGACAAGCACACTTCTGTGAGCTGCTTTCAGGTAAACTTGCAGCTCTGGTACAAGTGATTCAGACCCTGGGTCTGTGCTGGAGCAGACTGGAGTGTCTGGCCTGGCAAGACAGGGTGCTGGAGTCCTGAGCTGGCAGGGAAAACAGGAATAAAAGTAGTCTTGGCACATTGGGTGGCAGCTCACAAGGGGATTTCTGTGATCCAACCCGTCACAATCCCCATGGGGTTGGTAAGCAGTGTAGCAAAAGGACCAACACTGGGAATCATTCGCTCGGGTTGAGAGGACCTGCCAGAATGGACAATGGACAGTCTGGACCCTGAGCAGTTCCAATCTTTAGTGAGTATAGAGAGGGGCTTCTCCAGCAGTTAAGCAGTACCCCATTCCCCAAGCAGCTATTCAGGATCTCTCCATTACAATGGGGATCCTAGAGCAGCGGGGGCTTATTGAGCCCACTGCCTCCTGCGCTAATGCCCCCCTATGGCCTGTCCATGGGGGGTTCTTGGAGGCTAAGCATTAATTACCGGGAACTAAACCGAGTGACCTCCCTCCTCGCACCACTGGTGGCGTGTGTGCCCGAAATGATCACCTGAATTCAATCAGGGGATCAGTGGTTTTCTGTGTTACATGTTTCTAATGGATCCTGGTTCATTCCTCTGGCCCAGGAAAGCGGGTGGAAGACTGCCTTCACTTGGCAGGGGTCTCAATTCCAATGGCAGGTTCTGCCCCAAGGATACAGCAATGCCCCCACACTGTTTCACTGGGAGCTCAAGCGGGTTCTGGATGTATTGGGACCCGTAAGTCAGCGATGTATTCATTATGTGGATGACATCCCATCCGGGGATGGGAAAAGGAGAAGGTGGCTGCGGCTACCCGGGAAGCAGTTAAGGTTCTCGGGGAAGTGGGACTAAAGCTGAATGGGAGAAAAGCTCGACTGATCCAACCCTCAGTAACCTTCCTAGGGGTAACCATTGAACCGGGTAGGTGGTCCGTGATTCGAGTCAGGCGGCCATAATAGCCCAGCTGCCACATCCCACTTATGCTAGGGCTCTAGCTTCATTTATCAGACTGACTGGGTTCTGCCGGGAATTCATTCCTCGATGCAGCACCTTGCTGCAATCCTTGCAAGCTCTGTGCTGGTCTCTGGATTGGGCATGGACACCGGACTATGAAAAGGCCTTTATGGCACTAAAACAGCATATTGCCTCCACCCCTAGTCTGGCCAGCCCCGACCCCGAGAAACCCTTTATTCTACCCAGGCGTGGCTTGTCAGCAGGCAGGATCGGATCTGTGACCAGTAGCATTTGCTTCCCGCCGCCTGTCAGCTGTAAAAATCAAGTACAGACCCTGCGAAATAATGGTGCTAGCTTGTTACTGGGCATTGCAAAAGTACTTAATCAGGGGAGGGTAGGTCATTCTGCGAACCTTTCATACTCCAGGTAAACTAATCCGTTCTGGCAACCTGCTAAAAGGGGGTGTAACTCGTACTCGAATTGGTTGGTGGGCAATTGCTTTGGAAAACTGACAAATCAAACAAAAGCAACTAAAAGATTTAGAGCATCGGGTTGCTGGATGGCTAATCAAGGGTACACCCCATAGCTGTGTGATCCCGGAGTCCCCTGAGGTTACAAGCTGGTTCCGGGCCCTTTCCCCTGATCAGGTCAAAAGCAGGGATGAGCTCTGGTTTATTGATGGTAGCTGCCACTTGGGCCCAGCTGGCAAGCAGGTAGCGGAATAGTCAGCCCCTGGCAAAGCTGGTCTTATTCCCTTTTGGGGGGAAGTGCACAGTGGGTTGAGCTGAGTGCCTATGTGCCGACTCGGTGGGTGCTCCGGGGCTGGAGCACCTACAGGGAAAAATTAGTGGGTGCTCTGCACCCACCGGCAGCCAAGCTCCCCTCACCCCCCGCCCCTGAGCGTGCCTCGTTCCCTCTCCTCCCCCTACCTCCCAGCGCTCCCTGCCTGGCCGCCACCAGACAGCTGTTTGGCAGTGTTGGCATGCTCTGGCGGGGTGAGAAGAGCGGGAACATGCATGCTCAGGGGAGGAGGCGGGGCCAGGGCAGGGATTTGGGGAAGGAGTTGGAATATTGGCAGGGAGAGGGCGGAGTTGGGGCGGGGACTTTGGGGAAGCGGTTGTAATGGGGGCGGGGAAGAGGCAGGGCAGGGGCAGGGCCTCATGGAAGGGATGGAGTGGGGGCGGGGCCGGGGACAGAGGCGGGGTCCAGCACCCACGGGAAAGGGGGGAATGCGGCACCTATGGCTGAGTGCCCTATGTGTCTTGCTCCACTTATGGGAAAACTTTCCTTTTGCAGGACGAAGGATAGTAGTCCTGGATAGTGACTATGTATTCCAGGGGGCTACACAGTTACTGGGGTGGTGGGCCTCCCACGAGTGGCAGGATACCTCGGGAACCCCCATATGTTATCATGATCTGTGGAAAGCAATCCACAATAAAGTTCATAATCCAGTCCTCATGGTTAAAATAAAAGCTCACTGGAGGACAGGATTTGGAGCAGCAGGAAATGCACAGGCAGATGCAGTGGCCAAAGCCGCAGCACAGCTGCTCCCAGCTCAGTACCAGCTGTCCCCTAGGAACCACCCGGCTGCAGCCGGCTGCACCCGGAAGCAAGTGGAGTGGGCTGCTGCCTTTGAGCGAGAGCAGCGGGACTGGGAAGGTCCTACTCCTCCGGGTCTGCAAGAAGAGAAGGGTCTGTGGGTCAGGGAAAAGAAGGGCCAATTGGTTCCCTACATACCCCTTCAGTGGAGGGACACCCTGCTGCGGTGCGTACATGGCTCTAAGGTGGGCGGCCATCCCAGGAAGGAAGAAATCATGGGTACGGTAAGCCGCCTAGGCTGGTGGCCTTCATGGAAAGGGGATGTTAAAGCCTGGCTAGCTGCACGTCTGGAGTGTGCCTGACACAGCCAGTCCCAGCTGGTCACAAGGGAAAGCTCATGGAGCGACCCTTAACTGGTCCTGGGAAAGGATACAGATGGACTATGTGGGTCCCCTTCCCCGCACTAAAGCTGGGTATTGATTCATGCTGGGTAATAGTGGAGGCATTCAGTAAATGGGTGGAAGCCTTCCCTACTCGGGACCAAACCGCAAAAACCACTGCCTCACTACTTGTTACCCAGGTCTTTGTGCGCTGGGGGGTTTCCTGGATCATGGATTCAGATCAAGGGCCAACATTTCACAGTTCTCTATTGCAGCATCTCAGTGAACTGCTGGGGGTGGAGCAGCAACTCCACATCCCCTACCACCCTCAAGCCGCTGGGCAGGTGGAGCACATGCATCGCACCATGAAGGAAGAGCTTCAGAAGGGTGCCAATCTGGGAGGCACCAATTGGGCCGACCTCCTGCCTTTTATTTTAATTCGTATCCGAGCCCGGCCTGCCAAGCCCACAGGCTTCAGTCCTCACGAACTGCTAACGGGCAGACCAATGCCTCGGTGGGAAAACCTGCTCAGACCCCCACCAATGGAACAGGTCGTGCAGGTAAACATGGAGGATTGGATCCTCCAACTTCAGAAGCGAATTCGAATTACACATGAAGGCTGCCCAATCAAAGGGCAAGGCTAAGGCCAAGCCCAAAGCCTGGTATAATCCTCCACACAATCCCATGGATCAAATACAAACAGGAATTCTGGTAATGTATCGTGCTCACGGCCCCCACCCCTTTCCAGTACCTCGATGGGAGGGTCCTTATCTGGTAGCTGACATGATTCATCCATCTCTGGTGTGCTTATCCCATGAGGGTCAGCACTGGTGGGCTCATGTCTCTCAGGTGAAGCGCTACAATGTCTTAACCAAATGCCAAAAATAATGAAGTGATTCTGTTTTTCAGGACTATGGCCACTCCTGTAAATACTTGCTACGGCTGCATGGGTCAGGTTTAGTTGGCCTCATTATCCAGCTCCTAATCTGAAGGACATTGGAATACAATGGGATTCGAAGTACTACACTCCAGGACAAGTCCAACAGTGGCCCTGGTATTGAAGCCAAACAATTTCTTGGTGGCAGGAACTTGTGGTTTAACAGGCTGTGGTACTGCGTACTACTGGGGGTTTATACCCTATTCTCGCCAATGCAAATTTGGAGAAACAGCAGAAGGGTGTACAGCCTTACCCGAAGCACCTGAAGTGGTCAGTAATTTTAGACCTACACCCTTGGTGCCACCACATACTATGGCCCATAGGGCATCCACGGATACCCCATGTTAATCCACTCTCCCTTCTCCTTCCCCTAACCCACCATCTACTGACCCTGATACCCTCAGTGACTGGTGCCAAGTATACTTGCAAAATGAATGTGGTCCAACCAATCATTTTGTTCAGTGGTTTAATAACGGCTCCTTACAAGCATCCAAGGTGGACTTTTAAAATGGAGGGAATAAATGGTCACTTAAATCACTTTGTACAAATTACCCAGGCCATTGTTCATGCAGGAGTGTGTACCTTTTCCCCCTCATTATCCCTGAGGAGAAATGATTTGGCTCTCTGGGAAACATGGACATCGGATGGAAATCTCACTCCCCTAAATTCTTCAGGCATGACACCCCCTTTTAATTGGACATATCATGCTGCCCCTTTTGGGACCCAGGGAAAATGTACCCTAATTAAACCTCTTCCACTCCCTACTCCTCCACCTCCCTCCAAATTGTCTGTGACACACCCATCCCCATGGTGGTCTACCCCCATCCAGAGACCTGTGGTTCTTAATGCATCTGGTTTACAAATGTCTATCACTCTGTTCCCCACTGACTGATATCTCAGTACATTTGCTAACTGTTCTCAGTTTACCAAAGTAGGTAAAAAAAATGCTGCTGTGGGGAATTTCAAACTCGTTAAAAATAAATGAATACAAATTAAAAAAGAACACCCAAAAATGGCGAGCCCTCACAAACTACCTCTGGGAAGGTTGGAACTCGCTGCAGGAAGCTGACTCAGCAACTCGAATCCAATGCTTGGAACATGCCCCGGCGCTACTGGATGGGGGGATTATTACAGGGATCTGCGCTTAGCTCAACAGACCGTTTTTTGAAAAATTTTATTCTAACCTTTGCGACTATTATGGAATCCCTTATAAATAAACTGGTGAACAGTGTAAAAGCTATTTTGTGGAGAAAAGCTTGTAGCCAGGTTCAACAAACCCTCACCAATCATCTTGTAAACCTCTTACAGGATGCCTGCCGGGGTTTATGGCCATCTGGGTTGGAGGGAACCAATGTAGCAAATCAGTTAAAGGTGTATTGGCCCTTTAAAGCTGTGACGGTGCCCCCCCCGTAAGGCTTTATGGAAATATACTTGTGAATGTATATACACCTCTACCCCGATATAACGCTGTCCTCGGGAGCCAAAAAATCTTACCGCGTTATAGGTGAAACCGTGTTATATCGAACTTGCTTTGATCCGCCAGAGTGCGCAGTCCTGCCCCCCCGGAGCACTGCTATACCGCGTTCTATCCAAATTAGTGTTATATCGGGGTAGAGGTGTATATGACATAACTAGAATGTGTTTTATGCTACTGTCATGGAGTCCCCGGGCGATGCTCTGGAACTGCTCCCCGCAAAGCCAGTCAGGACTCTGGGGAGCCTCCTCTCCCATGGAGCAGACTGTCTTCAGGGCAAGAAGCTCACACGGCTTCACCTCCTGGGTCTCTCCTGGGAGCATTCAGCATATGCCCCTCCGTGCGCTTCCCACAGCGAGTCCACCCAGGCGAGGTCCTGGGGAAGCCAGAGGGTCCTGCATGCACCCCCACTTCCCAGTCAGACGTGACTCTCAGCCAGCCAGTAAAATAGAGGTTTATTAGATGACAGGAACACAGTCTAAAACAGAGTTTGTAGGTCCAGCGAATGGGACCCCTCAGCTGGGTTCATTTTGGGGCCCAGCGAGGCAGATCCTTGTCTGCCCTCTCTTCCAGTCCCCAGCTAGCTCCAAACTGAAACCCACTCCAGCCCCTCCTTCTCTGGGCTTTTTGTCTCTTTCCCTGGGCCAGGAGGTCACCTAATCTCTTTGTTCACCTTTAGCTATTTCCTTGCAGGGGGGAAGGGCCCTGGCCATTTGTTGCCAGGGAGACAGAGTGTCAGTGATTTATGCACACTGGCCTTTTCCCCACCACCTAGAGACTTAAGAAATTCATAGGGGAAACTGAGGCACCCACACAGTATTCAGAGGAAACATTAAGAACAGTCCCACTTCGTCACAGCTATATATGCCATGTAACATATCTCTGTAGAAGTTATGACCTACTGCATACATTCCTCCTATTTGTATGCATGTGTCATTTTTGTACTTGAAGTTATGAATATTGGCTATATACTTGCTTGATTTCTAAGTAAGCTTGGTAAGACATTTGGTCAGCTTCTTTGCTTCTCGGGTTGGATCACGAAACCCCTTTGGGAACTGCCAACTGATGTGCCAAGACTACTTCTGCCCCTGCTTTCCCTGCCAGCTCAGGACCCCAGCACCCTGTCTTCCTGAGCCAGACACGCCCATCTGCTCCAACACAGACCCAGGGTCTGAACCACATCCCCTAACAGCTGTAGGCTTAAATTGGCCGTGCTTAATGGCCAGGTTCTGGAGGGTGAAAGGTGTGTGGAGCTTGTGGGATTTGGACCAGGAAACTTTTCCTTGCAGCTGGGAAACTCCACTTACTAGATTCATATACCAGCTATGCATCAGCTTAATGTAACCGGACACCCAATGATACCTACTAACTGGACTATGGTGGTACTGGAACACACCTGAATGAACTGGGACCATGTAATACAGTTACTCTGTATACTGTAGGTCGAGCATCACTGAACACAAATTTTGGAAGCCCAGGCCCTTCAAAAAATAAATGCCTTCCAACTGGCTACTAAACTGCCTGCTGATTGTACTTAAAGTGATGTTGCCTGTGCCCTTCGGACAGGCCTAAAGGACATTCATTCACTTCTTAGTCGTTGTGATGGGGCAGAGTGGCCCTGCACTGGTATAGCAGGGGTTAACCCTTCCTTCCTCGCAGAGGAAGCCCCGCCCTGGAAGTTCTACTGGGCATGCTCCAACTGGAGCGCAGATATAAAAACCTGATCAGCTCAGTCTGGGCTGACGGCTGGAGGGGAAGGACGCACGCCGCTAGCTCCTGCAGATGTAGAGATATTAAAGAAGGTACTAACAGTGATTCCCCGAAGTGACAGTGATTCCCCCAAGTAACAGTGATTCCCCCAAGTGACAGTGACCCCCCCCCTAATTTGTCCCCCACACTTTAAAATCCAACAGTTTCACCAAGTAAAAAAATCTCTTGGGTCTTCTGTTAAAACTTGTAAGCTACTGTCTGTAGAAACCATTGATTGTATCTGTCCTGTGAAAGATACTTTATTACTACGTAAAACTTACAAAGAAGTTAATTAACTTTGTTCTTGAAGTGAACACTATGTTCCCACCCCTGATACAAGGTAAACAAACGCTATAAGCCGTTAAGTGACTTTCACTTCATTGTAACAGCAACGGCTCCTAGGAAAAGACCCCCATCCTCTGTGATTAAAGGGCCGGGAGTCTCAAATGAATTAGCAC
Organism: Terrapene triunguis; assembly: GCF_002925995.2. Classification (NCBI taxonomy): domain Eukaryota; kingdom Metazoa; phylum Chordata; order Testudines; family Emydidae; genus Terrapene; species Terrapene triunguis. The sequence continues at coordinate 119,164 of NW_020693880.1, forward strand.
ACACCCCGAAAGTGGTGGAGACAGTAAATTAAAATATGGTTAAGATATGGAATGTATGTTGATGAATGCTTGATGTACATGAATGGTTAGGGAGGTGCCAGCCTAGAAAGGGAGTATCCATCGGCCAAAAAATGTGTCAAGTGGACTACCAGACAACCCCCGGAGGGTAAACTGGGATCCACCCCATAGAATCATAGAATATCAGGGTTGGAAGGGACCTCAGGAGGTCATCTAGTCCAACCCCCTGCTCAAAGCAGGACCAATTCCCAACTAAATCATCCCAGCCAGGGCTTTGTCAAGCCTGACCTTAAAAACCTCAAAGGAAGGAGATTCCACCACCTCCCTAGGTAACCCATTCCAGTGCTTCACCACCCTCCTAGTGAAAAAGTTTTTCCTAATATCCAACCTAAACCTCCCCCACTGCAACTTGAGATCATTACTCCTTGTTCTGTCATCTGCTACCACTGAGAAAACAGTCTAGAACAGAGGTTCCCAAAGTGGGCGATACCGCCCCCTGGGGGGCGCTGGAACGATCCAGGGGGGCAGTAGTAGTCTCAGGTGCAATTGGGGGGGCATTGAATAAAAATAAGGGGGCGGTGAAAGCATAAAGAAAGAAGAGAATATAAGAAAATTTTGAAAAACTGTTCGTACATGTTTCATCTGTTGTGTAACAGAGTTAAAGTTGTAGTGATTACTTTATTTTCCAAATAAATTCACAAATTATAACCGATCAGGTGTCAAGTCCGCCAACAGCTCTTAACAAGCAAGTGTTGGCAGTCGAGCATGTCGCGCATTGTCGGGAAGTCCAGCATGCATTGGCAGGAATATGTGCGTGTAATGACTTGTTTACAATACAATACTATAAATAGGCGACATTTATGAAATCTAATTTAGATTGTTTCTGAATTGTGTAAAAAGCAGTTAACAATAGTGCAATAAGTATTTTAAAATTTTTATTCATATTCGATACCTTCGATCTTTACGGATTACGGATCACATACAAAGCAAATTGTATTATTGTTATTTCAATAAAACAGCAATTTACACGTGAGTATTTTTATACATTTTCTTACATATCTACCGTATGTTTCCGTGTCTCTAGTGCTTACTAATAATAAAATCATAGCAGGCTTGTGTCGGTACAGTACTATTTGAAGTGTACAGTCAATATATTTGTCATATTTTTTATTACAATATTAACAAAAACGGGAATGAAATCGTAAAAAATCTGTTAACTATTAACACTTATTTAATAACTTCTTCTGTACAAACGAAATTTAGGACGAGGAGAAGTCAGCCAGTTTCCAAATTTATCAACAGTAGAAAAACATGATGAAGACTTGCTTACCTATTGTCAGCTCTTGGAGGCTCTCCATTCTGACTTCAATCAACGATTTGAAGATATTCTTAAAATTAACATACCCAATTGGGTTTTGGACCCTTTTTCAAGTACAAACACAGAAGAATCTCCAAAATTACAAGAAGAACTGATAGAAGTAACAACAAATGAGGAATTTAAATTTAAATTCAAAGATGGCTACCAACAGCTCTGGCTGCAAAAGCAGATACCTACACTTTATCCTGGATTATGGGCTATAGTACAAAAGTTTTTAATTGCATTTCCTTCATCATATTTAGTGGAACGTGGGTTCAGAGCGGTCACAAATCTGTTAACTAAAAAAAGAAACCGACTGCAAATAGCTAATCGCGGTGATTTAAGAATGCTGCTGACAAAAATAGAGCCGAACATTAATAAATTGATAGCAGCGCACCAGGTTCATCCTTCTCATTAGGATTATTTTTAATGTTATTTGTAATTTTTATTTTAATATTATCCTTCGTTATCTTAATTTTCTGTGTGTAATGCGAATGTTACTATGGTTGATTTTAATAAATAATTTTATAATTTCAAGCTTCAAGATGTCTTATTTACAACAACATCTTTCTTTACTATATTGTAGGACATAGGTAGAAATATAGATACATAAAAGAACGCAAATTTGTCACTGCATCTTTCTGTTTGTTCGCTTAAAGAAGGTAGATTTCCAGGGGGGCGCTGAGTAATTTTTTTTCTGAAAAGGGGGCGGTAGGCCAAATAAGTTTGGGAACCTCTGGTCTAGATCCATTCTCTTTGGAACCCCCTTTCAGGTAGTTGAAAGCAGCTATCAAATCCCCCCTCAGTCTTCTCTTCTGTAGACTAAACAATCCCAGTTCCCTCAGCCTCTCCTCATAACTCATGTGCTCCAGCCCCCTAATCATTTTTGTTGCCCTCCGCTGGACACTTTCCAATTTTTCCACATCTTTCTTGTAGTGTGGGGCCCAAAACTGGACACAGTACTCCAGATGAAGCCTCACCAATGTCGAATAGAGGGGAATGATCACGTCCCTCGATCTGCTGGCAATGCCCCTACTTATACAGCCCAAAATGCCGTTAGCCTTCTTGGCAACAAGAGCACACTGTTGACTCATATCTGGCTTCTCGTCCACCGTACCCCCTAGGTCCTTTTCTGCAGAACTGCTGCCTAGCCACTCGGTCCCTAGTCTGTAACAGTGAATGGGATTCTTCCATCCTAAGTGCAGGACTCTGCACTTGTCCTTGCTGAACCTCATCAGGTTTCTTTTGGCCCAATCCTCTAATTTGTCTAGGTCCCTCTGTATCCTATCCCTACCCTCCAGCGTATCTACCACTCCTCCCAGTTTAGCGTCATCTGCAAACTTGCTGAGAGTGCAGTCCACGCCATCCTCCAGATCGTTAATGAAGATATTGAACAAAACCGGCCCCAGGACCGACCCTTGGGGCACTCCGCTTGAAACGGGCTGCCAACTTGACATGGAGCCGTTGATCACTACCCATTGAGCCCAACGATCTAGCCAGCTTTCTATCCACCTTACAGTCCATTCATCCAGCCCATACTTCTTTAACTTGCCGGCAAGAATACGGTGGGAGATCATATCAAAAGCTTTGCTAAAGTCAAGGAATAACACATCCACTGCTTTCCCCTCATCCCCACAGACCCAGTTATCTCCTCATAGAAGGCAATTAGGTTAGTCAGGCATGACTTCCCCTTGGTGAATCCATGCTGACTGTTCCTGATCACTTTCCTCTCCTCTCAGTGCTTCAGAATTGATTCCTTGAGGACCTGCTCCATGATTTTTCCAGGGACTGAGGTGAGGCTGACTGGCCTGTAGTTCCCTGGATCCTCCTTCTTCCCTTTTTTAAAGATGGGCACTACATTAGCCTT
>NW_020693881.1:0-16262 GCF_002925995.2 Terrapene triunguis
CCTGGCAACTTGGATCACAGCAGCCCCCACAGTAGATTTGCCCACTCCAAATTGATTCCCGACTGACCGGTAGCTGTCTGGCGTTGCAAGCTTCCACAGGGCTATCGCCACTCGCTTCTCCACTGTGAGGGCTGCTCTCATCCTGGTATTCTGGCGCTTCAGGGCAGGGGAAAGCAAGTCACAAAGTTCCATGAAAGTGCCCTTACGCATGCGAAAGTTTCGCAGCCACTGGGCATCGTCCCAGACCTGCAACACGATGCGGTCCCACCACTCTGTGCTTGTTTCCCGGGCCCAGAATCGGCGGTCCACGGCATGAACCTGCCCCAGTAACACCAAGATTTCCACATTGCTGGGGCCTGTGCCTTGTGAGAGGTCCATGTCAATTTCCTCATCACTATCGTCGCCGCGCTGCAATCGCCTCCTCCTCAGCTGGTCCTGGTTTGGCTTTGGCATGTCCAGGAGGCTCTGCATGTTTTCCAGGACAATGCGCGTGGTGTTCATAGTGCTCAGAATTGCCGCGGTGATCTGAGCGGGCTCCATGATCCCAGTGCTGGCTATGGCGTCTGGTCTGAAAAAAAGCGCGAAAGTAGTATCTGACGGACCAGGGGAAGAAGGGAGGGAGGGAGAGAGGGAGGGAGGGGCGAGTGACACCGCGTACAGGTACAGGGAATTAAAATCAAGAAAGGTGGCTTTGCATCAGGGAGAAACACAAACAACTGTCACACAGAATGCCCCCCCCCCCAAAGATTGAACTCAAAAGCCTGGGTTTAGCAGGAGGGAGGGGGGAAGCAAATGAATACAGAATAAATCTATTTTTTACATCTTAAGACGACGGTGCAGCATGACTGATAGCCCTTGGCATTTTCTGGGTGCTTGGCAGCAAATACTGGGCGCTTGGCAGTAAGCCTTCAGGTATATTGCACGATCTGATGCCCACTGCAGTATGACAACGATGGATACCAGTCGTAATATACTATCTTCTGCCCAAAAGGCAAGGGGTTGCTGCTGTGTAGCAATGTTGCCCCATCCTGCGAATAATACATCTGATAACCATCATCATCAAGGCAAGGGGGCTGGTGCAATGCAGCCCCACGGCTGCCAGCCCCATGTCTGCCAGCACCCAGATAGCCCTCGGCCTCTTCTGGGTGCTTAGCAGACAATATTGGGCACTTGGCAGAAAATAGCATACTACGACTGATAACCATCATTGTCTGCCCGGGTGCCCATGATCGACAGCCACTGCAGTACGATGACGACGGTTACCAGTCGTAATATACCATCTTCTACCAAAAGGCAAGGGGCTGGTGCAATGCAGCCCTACGGCTGCCAGCCCCACGGCTGCCTGCACCCAGATCGCCAATGAAGGCTACCAGTCATGCTGCACCGTCTACCGCCAAAAGGCAGTAAGCTGCTGCTGCTGTTTAGCAATGCAGTCCCACGTTTGCCGGCACCCGGAAGACATATGGTGACGGTGAGCTGAGCTGAGCGGGCTCAATGCTTGGCGTGGTATGTTGTCTGCACAGGTAACCCAGGTAAAAAGGCGCGAATCTATTGTCTGCCGTTGCTGTGACGGCGGGGGAGGGGCCTGACGCAATGTACCCAGAACCCCTCGCGGCACTGCTTTGCATCATCCGGGCATTGCGATCTCAACCCATAATTCCAATGGGCGCCGGAGGCTCCGGGAACTGTGGGATAGGTACCATAGTGCAATGCGCCGGAAGTCGACGCTAGCCTCGGTACTGTGGACGCGGTCCGCCGACTTCATGCACTTAGAGCATTTTAGGTGGGGACACACACAATCGGCTGCATACAACCGGTTTCTATAAAACCGGCTTCTATAAATCCGACCTAATTCTGTAGTGTAGACATAGCCTGAGTGACCAGCAGGTGTCTCTAGAACACTTCCCATAACCCTTGGCTTCAGATGTGATTGGCTGGGATGAACACTGGCAGGATTGACACTGACTCATGCTCTGCTGCCATGTGGCAATGACCCCCCCACTTCTCTCAGCAAGCGAGGATGGAAGTAACGCTCTCCTTAACATGCCACAGTGGGCCTCTTTTCCCACACTCAACTCCACAACTCATAAAGAGATCTCCATTCAGGATAATGGCTCTTAACCAATCTAATGCTGCCTTGGAACTAACCGTGCCCTCTGATCATTGAATGACCCACCCGCTCATACCTGGGTATGTCTAATTGGCTCTCCTCACCCTCTCTGCTTTACTCTTGTCTGGGAGAAGGGACGAGAGACAGGTACAGAATCAATACTGCTGCGTCCTCCACCCTGACGCATCTGGTTCCAGGAGTTAAGCATGAGAACTTAACTGCTGGAGTGCAGGTTAGGTTTACCCAAGAGCCTTCTTGAGCCAAGGCCAAATTCTGTGAGCATTTCCTTTTGCGCTGAGAGGGAGCCGTGCACATGTGCATGTACTGCCCCGAAATCCCCCAGCCACAAACTAGGCCTAAATGAAGGACCTCAGTGTGTATTTAGGCAGCTAAGTAAGTGGGCTGACATTCAAAGGGAATGAGCACCCCAACTGCCGGCTTCAGCGGGAGCTGCAGTACGTACTCGGTCCCTCAGAGAATGGATTTAGCACCTGACATTAGGCCCCCAAGCTAGACAGTGGTGGCCCCTCCTTTGTCTGAAAGGATCCAGATGTGGACTCGGGGTCTTGCACACCACTGCAAGCTAAAATGCTCTTAGCTGGGAAAGGGGACAGAACCAGAATCCAGGCAGGACTAGCTCACTGCACCTTGCAACTCGTCTGGGACCCAGGGACGCTCTGCTTGATCTCAAAAGGAAGGCGAGTTCCTTCTTGAATTGGGTGGGGGGGGCGGGGAATGGGACTTGTGACAAATCGCTGACTGTGGTCCGGGATTGTCCATGGAGGGTTTCCATGGAAATAACCCTGATACTTGTACCCACTTGTTATAGCTGCAGCTAGGCTGTGGCACTCCACCCAGCTGAGGTTTATGGAGGAGAGCAGAAATTAGTTAAGGGGTTTGGTAATTCTAACCTGCTGGCATAATCAGTTTCTCCTCTTTGCTTCCAGCTATTCCTGTACAATCACGTTGGCCAGAATGGAATAGGCAGTTCAGTAGGTAAGTAGAACTTCAGACTCTTGGGAACAAACCAATGAGTTTGTTCACAAGTTTCTGAGTTTCTAGATGTGCCTCTCTGGAGGCAAATAAACCGTCTAGACTCGTTCTCCCGTCTCCTCCAGAATTATCTGCCCTAGGGAAAAACAGGGAGATTGGTTGACCATTGGAAGAATTCATCTAGGGATGTGGTGGAATCTCCATCACCTGGACATCTTCTTTTAAATCAAATCATGGCCCCAACAGTTATTGGGCTCAATGCAGGAATTGCTGGGTGAAATTCAGTGGCCTGTAGGAAATCAGACTCAGTGATCACAGTGCACCTCTCTGGCCTTAAAATCACAACTAGTCACTGGTGCCACACAGTTGCTATTGCTGTTATTTTATAACTCTTCCCTCTCCACCCCTCCGCCAACACCCCATTTCTGCCTTCAAAACCTGTTTGTATGAAGGTCCCCAGCAAACCTTCCTTTGATCCAGGGTGCTCTGGGCTGAGCCTCACTCACTGTCACCCTTGTCAAAGCACCGAACTATGGTTGAGAGCTGCAGAATAAAGTGATGCTGTCACAGCCCAGAATGGTCTCTTCCTGCCCGCAGGCACTAGGGGAACAGAGGAGGGAAGACGTGACATTCTGAAAGGGAAGAGTAAATGTGTAATGCAGAACCCATCCTGCAGTGACCTCCAGAATAGTGTGTTGGAGATGGAGAGGGGACTCTTAACCTAACAGGGCCTTCCTGGGCTGCCTGTAACTGCAAATGGCTCTTGCTTCCAATTCCCTTGCTCCCCCCGTTGTCCCACTATGAACTCAGTGGCAGAACTGAGAGTTCATAGAAGTTAGAAGCACCTGGTAGATCCTGCCAGTACAGGGCTGTTCCCTACAGTAGAGTGTAGCAAATACACACATCTCTGACTGGATCGCTGTAGGATCTTGGCATACAGCAGGGCCAGCTGTGCTGTAGTACTGATACTCTTTCTCTTTGCAGCTATGCTAATTATATGTGGTGCCCTGGTGAATGGGCCTTATGCTCTCATTACGACAGCGGTTTCAGCTGACTTGGTAAGAATTACACTGTTTGTTTTTTCTTAGGGCAGGTCTACACTTAAAACACTGCAGCACTTTAGTGAAGACACTACCTACACTGATGGGAGCAGCCCTCCCACCGTGTGGCTACTCCACCCCCCCCCCCCCGACAGGCGGTAGCTGTGACAGCGGGAGCAGCCCTCCCGTCAACATAGCACTGTCTACACCAGGGGTTAGGTTGGTTTAACTGCATCGCACAGGGGGGTGGATTTCTCACATCCCTATGCGATGTAGTTACACGGACTTAATTTCCTAGTGGAGACCTGGCCCCTCTCGTCTCACTTGAGCCTTTTTTCTTATTTTTTGCCTGGCTCAAAGTTTGAGGCCTTCCATTCCAACTGCAGCTTTTTGTGCACTTCCCTCCACACAAAGGCTGTTCTGTCTCTTCTGAGCTTCGCCGTAGAGGGTTGTTACTGGTGGATCACGTGCAAATACCCGCATCTTGGGCCTCTCATTAGTGCAAATCCCTCCTCCCCTCCCTGGGCTAGGAATGCACACAGCACAAGTGCAGGAAAGTCTTCTCCTCAAGTGTAAAGCTGACACCTGGGTTGAGCCCTCCTGGCGGCAGGGGGACAAGGGCTGGGACGCTGCATTAGAAACGTGGAGGGATTTAAGTGACGTGGTACGGAGAGAGTGCTCAGACCTCTCCGAGGCAGTTCAGAAAGATTTGTGGTGTTACGCAATCCGCTGGCTGTAAGAGTCCCTGAGGTAAATTCTCCAGAGCAGCCAAGCATAAGAAGGTGTTTGCTAGTATCTGGTTTCAAAAGATTTAGTCCAGTCCAAGTGTTCCTCAGTTGTGCAAGGATATTTTCTGTTGCTGCTGCTTTTAAGACTAGAACGTCGTCTTCCCAGTTCTGGCACACGCTTGGGCTGACACTCTTCAGATCAAATGTAAGACTAGCTGATAAACAGCTCTATGGTCTGACAGCACAGAGTCCCATTCCTTGCCAGGGCCCCACTGTCAGCAACTGCCCAAAAGTTCCTCTAACAAACTGGAAGGCCTTCCGAGGGACAGGGGAAGCTGTCTACATGCTGCTCGCTTTCTCCTCTAAATGACCTTCTCCTTAGGAGCTTCCCATTAAGACTCTAATAGAGTGGGAAGGTAGCACCACTATACTTAAGGTGTTTTTACAGCCTGCAGTTGGGCTTGCATCAAGCTAACTTGCATGTACTTCAGTGGGAGCAAAGTGGACCCAGCACAATACGCTTTTGAAAATTCCATCCTTAATTCATAGGGAAGTAACTTTGGGTTGTTTTTTAAAGGTAACACTTTCAGCTTGTTCAAATTGAAGATATTTCTACCTGCTTTTGTAACTGGCTTAAAGATAGGATTTTGGGGGTGGGGGGAAGGAAAAGAAGGGACTTAAAATCTAACTCTGGTTGAATTTCAGTGATATTTGGGCACTTGGCTCTGAAACCTCTTTGAAATCCCTAGCCTTAAAAACTTTACAACTGTGGAGTTAATAAAATCAGATGGGATTAAAATCACTGGATTTTTAGCTCTCGCAGGAAGGGTCTGTGTTATGTTTGTGCAGTGCCTAGTACGATGGAACCTTGTACCCGATTGGGGTCATTGGGCACTACAGCAATGGAAGTCCTCAGTAATTATCCTATTATCCATTCATCAATCTTACTATCAACTCAGGCAAGCTACGGAGGTGCCACCCCCACCCCTCCTCCTCCAAAGATTCAGTACAAATGTAGCTGAAACACTGTAAGTTACAGCAGAGAACCTGACCCAGTATGGCCCTTGTGTTGGGCAGCCAGATGCAGTAAATCTGCAAGGAGGCCAGCAAAAAATCAATTCCCCCCCGCAACCTTCAGTCTTCAAAAATCCCTCCGCTCCAACCAGCACAAGCCAGGACTCCAGAGAGGCCAAAGCAGTTTGCTCTGCCTGAAGGAGAAAGTACTTCAGCCATTGTGAGCTCTAGTGCTGCTCGCCTGCCTTTGGAATGTGGCTGTAGGAGGCAACATGAAATGTGCAGAAAATCAGATGATTGGAATGCTGCCCCCTCTTGGTACATGGAAGGGGAGAAAGTTCCCAAAGATGTCGCTTACTGGTCTAAGAATCTCCCTCCCCAGGGCAAGTATTCAAGAAAGGGGTTTCCCCTCTTCAGGAAACTGTCTCCCTAGAGGGTGTGTTCCTAAAACTGCCTGTCACCGAAGAAACCTCTCTGGCATTTTGATACCAGCATTCCTCGCTGGAGACAGGTCCTGGACTAACCCAGTAACCACAATGAGTCAGGGTTCAGGATGCACTGAATGGATCACAAATTGTACCCCTCATTTTTACTCCAGTATTTTTTACTTCCCCTCCTGCACAGGGAACTCACGAGTGTCTCAAAGGAAATGCAAAAGCCCTGTCCACTGTTACAGCCATAATTGATGGGACTGGATCTATAGGTGAGTAGGGTTGGCTGTACTAACCAAGGGGGGCAAACTGTTCCAAGAACTCCATACAATAGCTGGAGAACCTAATTCAACCCCCAGCTCTCCTGCCCCCAGTAGGGTCTATGTTCCTCTTGTCCCCAGGGTCCAGCACCCTTTGCCCTAAGGGAACACAGGCTGCCGGTGAGCTGGGAATGGTCCAGAGCCAGCCTGCTTTACTCAAGAGAAGGGAAAGGGAGAGAGACTCTTTACTTCCCTCTGCAGGGATGGTGATTGGGTCCCGTAAGCTTCCGCCAGCCATTCTCGGGCAGGCAGAGAGACGGGAAGGGAGGGGATAAGACCCAGGGGAACGGTTGGGTTCCCGCGGCCCCGGGGGGTGGGAGCTAATGGTGCAGGTGCTGCAAGGAGCTTTTCAAACTGCCAAGTAGAATCAAACTCCACTGCTCAGAGGCCCCGGCGATTAAATGGGCCCCAGCGCCCGATAAATAACCCTGCTGTGGGACTGAGCTAGGCAGTGAGGCACACCCAGGCTGCGGCAGGAGGAAAGCTACTGCCGGCTGCTCCAGCTCTGCCTGTGGCTGGAGCCAGGGGAATCCAGGCACACTCGCTTCCTGAGCAGGGCTGGGAGGCTAGTGCCAGCCATGTGTGGAGACTGCTCAGAGGGGAGACCTGGAGCAAGCTCTTCCGCTCTCTTCTGGCCCTTGGGAAGTGGGAGCTGGATCTGCAGGCCCAGCTGCAGCATCCGGCGAGTCTGGCCAGTGCCTGATAGCAGGGGCAGTGGGAGAACACAAGGGGGCATTGCTGAACAGCAGCGGCTGCCAAGATGGGAGTGGGAGCAAGGTGAGAAACTGGCAGGGGAGGAGATGACTGAGAGCAGGCAGAGGAGCTGGAGCCTGCAGTGCTGAGCATGCAGCCTTCAAGCACTCCAGCACGTGTGCCAGAACTGACGTGGGGGCTGGGCATGGGTTTTCTGCCCTGCATATGCCAATGCCCGGGATGGTTCATGGCCGCTAGTGATCTGCTTTGTTTGTCCTTTGCAGGTGCTGCTCTGGGCCCCCTGCTGGCAGGGCTGATCTCTCCCACTGGCTGGAACAATGTCTTCTACATGCTAATAACAGCCGACATCTTGGCATGCCTGGTGGGTTTCTCTTGAGCCTGCTGTGGCTTCTTGATGCAGATTAGGGGATTGGTGTGCAGCTGGGCCAGGGGTTGTGTCTGATTTCACAAGCTAAGTGTCTGGCCTGGCCTGCATTTGGATGAGTAGCCGCTAAGGAAAGGCCAGGAGCTGTAGCACTTCGTGCTGGTGCCTGAGTATTTGGTGCGCTTCTCTCTGAGGCAGCAATGAATTCGTGTCCCAGCGTCCTGAGGGGGTAACATCGTGTTTGACGGACAGCACCCAAAGCCCTTGGCATGCTTGTCAAGGGTAGAGGGAGGAACTCCGGTGCTGTGACCAAATGCCAGTGGGGTTAATTGCATTTGTCTCCCAGTGTTACTCCTGGAGTGTCAGCTGGATACAGGACTCTTCATTTCCTGCCCTAAACGCTTGTGTAGTGCTGCCGTGCACATGTCAAACAGCAACTGGTTCCATTTCAGAGCGGGGAGCATTTCCATAGCTTAGAACACGCTCTGGGAGCCTTCAAGATAACAGGCAAAAGCGCTGTGTAAATAAGACTGTCGCATGCATGGTGAAAGTGGGGGTCTCTATAAAGCCAGGCACAATGAACAGCCTCTTCCGTCTGTAGTGCTGCTTTTAGGCACAGCAGGTTCTCTTCGCCATTGTGAAGTGGTTCCTAGATTTGTTACACAGCCTCGGCTCTGAACCGCTTTGCTCTTCCTAATTCCTTTGCGCTGCACTGGGGCATCGAAAGAAAATCTGCACTCTTTTCTCCCCCTTCTTCTCTGACAGCCAATGCTGCTGTTAACTGGCCAGGGGTCGCTGAAAGGGGCAAAGTGGTCAGTGGGCAGGATACCTGGGTTCTATTCCTGGCTCTATCGCTGACCTGTGCACAGCACCTAGCACCACCATGGGGCCCCAGTCTGAGTTGGAATCTGTGCTCTTGCAGTATTCCTCCCCCCCCCCCACCCCCGACGACACCACTGCTCTGCCTTTTCGCTGGCTTCCCACTTCCATAAAGAGGTAACTCTGCTGGAAGTGAGCCAGGCTCACTGTGACTTGCATCCTGCACCTTTCCGTGTCATTGCTGGACATCTGCTCTACATCAGGAGCTTTTCCACTCCTGTTTTGTCGGCTTTTTGATTGCAGGTGTGCGTGTTTTGCTTTGCAGGAACACGCTAGAAAACAAGACTTTGCAGGAATAGTCATGGAGATGGCAAACGATGTAAATGTTTCAGAGCATTTGCAGAAAGCAAAGCCTGTATTTAACCAAGTGTTGTCCTTGGAAACCTGAGGTTAGGAATATGCTCATCCAATCAGGGGTTAGCTATAGACCCTGTGACTCCTTTTTCCCATCAGAATTGTGGCTGTTGAATTCTCATAATGAAAATGCTCTCAATCGACAAACAGAGAATTATTTCCTGGATCTGTGGTGAATAAATAATACATTTATAGATGATACATGGCCTGACAAACTAAATTCAGACTAAATCATTCATCCAGTTGTTTGCCTACTTCTCATTCACTCCAGGGACAGGGAAGGTGGGGGGACTGTATCTTCAATACTTTCCCAGAGGCTAGAATCATAAGTCCGATATTCATCTTGAGTGTCTTTTCCCTTCCAGTTCCTTTCCCGGGTGGTGTATAAAGAGATTCAAGGATGGTGTGGCTGCTACACGAGAAAAAGAGGGTATGTGCTTCTAAAATCCCAAGTTTGCCGTGTATTTCTATGACTGTTCTCAGATCTCCTGTAACACTGGCAGAGAAGCCCCCACTTCCAGCGGTGTGTCCTGACCTGGCAAAATATGCAGGTATGGTACATGCTGAGTGCACATAGGAGTTTTAGATATAAAGTAGGTGCCATTGAAAAGGGAAACATACTGTACTTGGGTAATTTACCTCTACTGCTGCATTCCCTGCATTTAGAATGGGAAGCACCCCAAATGCTGCTATAAATGTTTTGTCTTTATCCAGTCTTTGATGGAACCCCCTGTGCAATGAATGCCTCCCCACCCCCTATCCTATCCCCCAAGCATGCCCAAAGGGACACCTAGAGCCTGGGCCACAGAAGAACCCAGGGAGAGTTATGACTGTTCTAATGACCCAAGAGTTCTACCTCCAGCCCTGCAAAACCCTATTAATGTGTTCTAAATGAATTGTCCTTGTGTGTCTTCTTAGCTCTTCTGTGGCACTAACACATGCAGTAGTGTTGGATGGGAAATAGTTTGTATTGTGAGTATCTCTGGTATTTTGCTGCTGCGGCTAATTCCATCTGCGATTTATCCTGATTTTTTTCTTTCTTGGCATTTGTGGGGTAAACATGAAGGTGTCTGTTCCGTGGCTAACTAAAGAAGAGCAGAGACCCAAGGCACAGTAGTCATACAACAGACTTCTAAGGGAGCAGCTTCCAAAGACAGGGTCCAATATCTCCATCTCCAGTGCCTGACTGTGACAGCGGCACATGCTGTGCTCTGGGTCATATTGCAGAGTAGTGGGGCTAACTGACCAGAATACTATCTTGAAATGTCCAAACACACTCTGATCTGGACACCAAATTTTTAGTCCTAGAGTATAAGGCCAGAAAGGACCATCAGGTCATCTTGTCTGACCACCAACTAGTGTGTTAAACTAACAAACTACAAGTGGCAAAGTACATAGCCCCACTGCTCCTGTAACCTTGCCAGTGAATCTGATGATAAAAATATAAATGTAATGATGTACCAATCAAAGTAATTTCCAAGCCTGTGTAAAATGAAGGTAATAATCATGTGTCTGAATCAGTATTGTCATAAAAATACTCTTGTCCTGGAGTCAAAACAAATTGACGAGATTGTAGACTGCATTTCTCAGAGGCCATCTTTGCTCTTGAACTGACAATCCCAGGGCAGCTTGTGGTGGTGTAGGGCTGCGCTTTGCCAAGGGGTGTTCCTGCCATGCTCTCAGGAGCCTGGTACACTATATCTTGATTATGTTTACAGGTAAACAGCTTTTTTGGTAGCCATGTTCTGGGCCCCTGTGTTACGGTAAGTCTGGCCCAAGTCTCCTCCTCAGCCCTCGTGCAGGGTAATAAGACTCCTGCTTTCATGTCTCGGCTACCTTGTCACAAAGGGCCCAGTTCTAGCTTCTCCAACCTGCACGAGCTCCCTTTGGAGTGATGGGAGTGACATGTGCCCGTCTGCCGGCTGTGAGCGGCTCTGGCTTTGGGAATGTGCCACTCTGCGCTTGCTGGGTCCACCAAAGGGTGGCAAACCTGCTTCCTTTATGTTGGTCAGTCAGGGTGATGCTTCAGGCTCTGTTTAGAGCCCTTTGGTCCAGTCTGATCCCTTGGGAAGGGAATATGGTGGGCTCAGCCAGCTAATGGCAGCTGGACCTCAATTTATATCTGGCTGGTTCTGCCTTCTTGAGAGAGTCTCCTCAATAGCAGCCTGGAAAAGTAGGGCTATAGCCAGAGTGCCTCTTGCTGCATTTATGAGACAAGGTTCCCTTTCTTTGGGGCTTGTGAGGCTGGGAGAACTGGGCCAGAAAGCTGTGGGTTCAAGTCTCTCTGCAGTGTGATTCTGGCTCATCCTCAGGGCCGTGGGCATTGCAACACCTAACTTTTAGGCACCTAGAAACCCCTGGAACAAAAACAGGATCCACAAAGCCTGAGTTAGGTGCTAGTTTCCCTATGCAATGAATGGGGTGGGGGGAGGCGCCTAAGAATGGGACCAACAAAAGCCAGCCTCTCCTCCTCTGGATCTGGCCCGACAGTAACATCCCGTCCGCCAGCCTTTGGTGGCTGGGCTAGGAAGTTGGAACAGTCAGTTCTGTCCCCAAATTCCCTCTCAGCAGAAGGTTCTAATGTCTAAAGCTGAGGCCCATGTGGTCACTGAGGGCTGCCTCGCTGTCTGCATAATCACTGCAATGCTGGTGTCTCCTTAGGTTGGGACCCCCAGCCTCTGGAAGGTGCTGCAGCCACCTCAGCCCCTGGGTGGTCCTTGCGTGTCCCTCTTGGGTTGTTTCTTAGACTCTCACCATTTAGTTCCCCACTGGAATCAAATTAACAGCTGTGAGCTGCTGTCTGGGACACGCACTAGGCTCTTGCGTTAGCAGGAACCAAAATGGGGGTGGTATCTCTGCTGCCTTCTCTACCTGCTTGCTCCTGTTTCTCCTTCGGCTCTTTCCCTTGCACAAGGACTCCGTGGCTCTAAAACTCGGCAGGTGAGGTGAGCTGGGTGAGGGGCAGGATGTAAGTCCTAGTGACTTGGCTTTGGATTCTGGCACACTGCAGTTCTTGAACAATCTCCATCGGAGCAAAGTTCCATCTATCCCTGACTGGATCTGAGCACCTGGGAAGCGGTGGCTATTCAGGTTAAAAAGTGCTTCGGAAGCGTATTGAATGTAATTAAACTCATGAAAAGAAACTGTTCCTTGGCAGGCGCCTGCCTGGCCACGCTCCGTGGGCTGTGCTCTAATGGTGGTTCTTGTTCTCGCAGATTTAAAGAATTTTGACCTGACTCCCTGTGACCAGAGGCAGCGGAGTGCAACAGTGACGGGCTTTGCTGGCAGACCCCACCTTTGGATGCTCTGTTTAAAGTGGGAGGAATTTATGGAGGCAAAATGAACTGGGAAGATGAGTAGTTCTCTAAAACCCAACCACCACGGACTCTAATCATTGGCAGCAGCTTTATCCAGGGCGATGGTGCAGAGAAGCTGGTGTATTCTGGCCCATGACTGTCTTGTGAGGCATAACTGGGGCCTCTGTCTCTTACCCACTGCCTCTGCTCCTCTTCCATTATTCCTTTTATTATTAAAATGGTGCTAAACCTGTGTTGTAATGGAGCTTCTCTTTGTCCTGGGAGTGGCGGGAAATGTTCCCAAGGTCGCTGGGCCCCAGGAGCTGCAGAGACTGGCTTCCTTCTGTGCGATGTGCTAGAGCTTCTGGCCCTTGCCTTGTCGAGATCAGCAGTTCTGTCTCGGCACCAGCTGGTTCTCAAACGAATGACAATCCTCAGGTTTGAGCCCCACTTCTGGCTTTTCAGATGCCTCTATCGTCATTCGTTTGCAACATTGATTAACATGCTCAGCAACTGAGCTGAAAACGTGCCAGTTCCTGTGGCTGGATTCTTTCTCATTCTGGACAGTTTAACACAGTAGGTACTAATAAATGGATAGTGATTAGCTATCAAACAGATATTGCGAGCAAGAATTTTGTTTTTGGGAACAAGACAAAGGGTTGTTTTTGGGAACAAGACAAAGGGTTGTGTCAATGCTTTTGGCTCTCTGAGGTCATAATACAGAGTAGTGCTAGACACTAGAACGCTGCCATTTGGACTGAAAAAAAGACCCGTTTAGTTTAGTCCAGGAATCCCGCTTCTAGATTTTTCTGATAAACACAAACTAAGTTTTATTCTGTGCTTTGCTGTTTCCAGAACCACTCTTTTTACATTAGAAGGAAGCAGCATCTTTCATAATGGTCCCGGTTTATAATTTTAAAACCTTGTATGATGGTTTGTAGTTCAGAAACTGTGAGTGAGATGATGATCTCATCCGGCCTCTGCAAAGTGAACTAGATTCCTATCATTTGAAAGATCTTAATCTACATCTGCAGGCCACTGACAGTTGTTTTAAGAGTAACTTTGATAATGTTTGTAAGGACATTCTGGCTGGGTTGTTACACCATGCTTATCACTGTTCTATTCAAGTGCCAAACATCCCTGTGAGGGGAGGCGGGGAAAAGATTCTCTCTCCTACAGCCTCTGTATGTCCAGAAGCAGCTAACTAATATATTCCTCCTCTTTCTTAAAGTGTCTTTAGGAGCATTGGTGTAGATTGACACATATTTGGGGAGGTCAATTCCAGCCAGGCCAACGGGGCCGTGCATGGGGGGTAAATTCCACACCTGCCCCAAGCTTGCAGTTTGGGGTGCAACACTCCCATGTCCCCCTAAACTACACCATGTCTAGGGGACATTGTGCTAGAAAGAGAGATGCAAGGGGAAGAGGAGAGTGGTGGTAGGGGAGGGAAGAGACCCATTTAAATCCAATATGCCAATCTGTGCCAGCTAAGTACTTAAGTACAGGGCTTCTATATCTTAACAATTTAACACCCATCTAATTCTCAGCCTTCCAAAAAACAATGAAAAACCGGTAAGTTGTCTTCATGACCAATAGCCTATCAAATCGTCTTTTATCAATCCACCCACCATCTCCAGTAGTGCTGGGTGCATCACTCGCTCTGAAGAGCCAGATCCTTGCTGCCAATGTTTTAGTCTAACCAGCTGGGCGTAACATTCGTTCTTAATGAGTAAGGCAGAGCAGGACAAGCTCCTCGTTGGTTCTGATTCTTTCCCCGCCTCACTTTAGCAGTTTTATAAGAGCAAAGCGATAGGTCCTTGTTCCTTGATTGTGTAAAGAAAAGGGATAAAGTCCTCTCCAAATGCCCTCAGTGCTGCTCCGGGAGAATTAGTCTCTCAAAAAGCCATCCACTTGTAAGCAAATACATCCCTACTCCTGTGCTGGGAAAGCAAGAGAGGCTCCTGTTAGGTACATCTACACTGTAAAGAACAATCCGCGGCATAGAGTGTCAGGGCCTGGGGCAACAGTGCAGACGTTCCCACTCCGGCTCTGAAATGTGGCAAGGGAAGAGGGTCTCGTAGCTCGGGCTCCAACTCAACTGGCACCCACTTCCGCTGCTGTTTTAGCCCCGCAGTCTGAGCACCGCGAACCCAAGTCAATTGATCCAGGCTCTGGGACTCTGAGCCGGGGGGGTTTCTTTGCAGTGTAGACATAGTATAGCAAAAGGGTGACACATGGAAGCGCAGGCAGAAATCCAGTCATTCAGGAACCAAACATAAATCACAGTGCAAGCATGGAACTGCCTTCAGCAGAAGAACTAGCTGAGCATGCTGGGAAGAGATGGAACGTTATTATCTGGCAGTTGCCTCCCGTGGGCCAGGGTTCGATCCACAGAGGGACTTCGCTGCTTAATGAGGCAGCAGGGCACCCTGGCACTGACCTACCCTCTGCTCAGCTGCTGCTAGCCCCTGTGGGCACTTTTGTTTCTGGTGGGGGGGGAGCTTGCACAAAACTGCTCAAATTTTGATGCCACTGAGCTACTTAGGTCCTAGTTCAGGCCTAAGCCCTGGTGGGATTCTCAGACTAGGCGTTCCCCTGCCTATCCCAGCTGTAGGGTCCAATCCATGAAGCCTTGTCAGCACACCTAACCTGTACAACAGGCACTTTGGGGCTCTGTGTCCGTCTGTCCAATCATACCCACTAACTCTCCGGTCAGGGCACTCATCTGGACTGTGGCAGACCCAAATCCCTGCTCTACCTGTTAGGGATCAGGGACTGGAACGCAGGTCTCCCATATTGCAGAAGTGCTCCAACCACTGGGCTACAGGATATTCTGCGATGGGGTCTCAACTCTGTAAATGATCCTCACATTCAGCGATCGACCTGGACTCCTCAGCACTGCTCAGGGGCTGACAATCGCTGCTGGCAGGCGTCCTCTTCCTGCAGGAGTCAGGCTACTTCTGGGGCCAGGATCTCCCCACTCCACAAAGGGGTGCAGGGCTCAGGTGCAGATTATAACAACTCTACTAAAAACCCAACTCCGGATCTCCTGCCCCAGCGCTCAGCCACGCGCCCAGCAGGCAGGCAGCCCTGAGTGAGCACTAAAGCAGCACTGGCCACGTGGAGCCTGGTCTAGCTAGGAGCTGTAGGGTTCACGCTGCCCGGCTGGGGAGGGAATTTTCCCACAAAACCCTGTACGCTGGGCGCTCTCCTGAGGAGTGAAAGCACCAAGCTGAGGGATGTTGCTGCCAGGCACATGGAGGCCAGTTCTCAGGGGGACCCTGCATGCAGGCCTGGGACTCACCAGCCCCCCTACACCAGTCCTGCCCTTACAGTGACTGGCTCCAGCTCCTCCAAAATGGCTTCTCCCCTCTCCCAGCACTCCCAGGGGCGGCATCTCACATCCTGCTGGTCACCCTAGTTCTTCTTCCAGGGCTTTGACTTGTCAATCATGTGAGTGTACCCTCCCCCCCCGCCTCCAGACATGGCCCCTCCTCTGAGCAGGCGGCTGGTGGCCATCCAGGCATGCGGCCATCCTCCCCCGAGCTCCAGGGGCTGTCCCTCGACATTGTGGCTCTCCTCGCTCCCTCGGGGCTGCTGACAGTCTCTGAATCTGCCCTTGGCTGCCTTCCTCCCAGGGACAGCGTGCGTCTCCCTGTGCAAGCAGTGCACAGAGCCAGGGGCCAAGCTGAGCTCCCAGGGGTACGGATTTATAATTGATATCAATTGGACCAGGGACTCTCTGCATCCCAGGCAAGTGCCCTAACCTGGGGCAAGTGCCCTTCTCTGTCTGGCCACATCGGTATTGAATTATACGCGGTGGGATAGTGTCAAGCCCCTCAAATCTAATGGAAACCAGATGGGTTTCCGAGGGAAAGCAGAGTGGGGAGCTGCCTAAACTAGCCAAGAGGAAATGCCAAGGTGAGGGGTGATTTAGGCACCTCAAAGGGAGTTAGGCACCTCCCTCTGCCTGGGATTCACAGCTGTGAACCCTGCTGCTCTTTCCGATAGGAGCCTAA